>NC_056749.1:74763260-75063260 GCF_019279795.1 Protopterus annectens | reverse complement strand
AGGAAACCTGACAGGTATTAGAGTACCTGACTCTCGTAAGTTCCTCTTTAAGAATCCTACTGCAGACCCAGAGACCATTTCACAGGGACCCAAAAGCATTAAGGCTACTATTGCCAAAAACCCTACCCCCTCTGATAGAGATTCCAGGGCCCTGGATAGATGGGGTAAGAAGGTATACACTTCTGCTACTTAGGGCCTCAAACTGCCAGTTTCATATGTTAAAGTATCAGCAGCTTATTGGATTACTTAAACAGAAAATAATGATTACTGACTGTGCTGAAATTAAAGAATTACAGGATTTAATGCATTCTGCTGAGCAAGTTGGTAAAGATACTTTGCAGTGTGGTTTTGACTCCTTAGAGGCATCTTGCAGGGCTGCTGTCACTGGGTCTGTCCTTAGAAGGCATGCTTGGCTTAAGGAGCAAACATTGCCAGATCATGTTAAAGCTAAATTACTGGATGCTCCCTTAAACCAAGACTGCCTGTTTGGCAACAAAGTAGAAGTACTACTTAAAAAGATGGAGGAAAAAGCTAAATCTCTGCAAACTGTTAAAGATTTCCTGCAAGTACAGCCTCCCAGATTTAGTAGGCATTGGCCATCTAAGAATTGGTCCTTTCCTGTCTCTTCCAGGCCTTCTCAGTCCAAACCCAGGAACAGCAGACCACCTAGGCTACAGTCTTAAGGTACTCACAGGCCTAAGCAGTGGGGGGCTCTCACTTCCAAAGCTGGAAGTAGTAAGACACCCCCCTATGGTAAACTGTCACAATGACTTAACCTTAAACCTTCCAAGCCCTGCTCAACTGACTGCTCCTTTAGGGGGAAAGATCGCCCTGCATGCAAAAAACTGGGAACTCATTACCCAAGACAAATGGGTTTTAAATATAGTTTCCCAAGGATACAGATTCCACTTCCACACCTTATCAACCCCAAACGGTTGGCTAGACCTACCCCCAAATCAGTGGACAGAGGCTCAACAGCAAGTTTTCTCTCTTCTAAGTATCAGGGCTATTTAACCTGTCCCAGCAGAGGAATGGGGGCAAGGTTTTTACTCAAGACTTTTCCTGGTACCCAGAAAAGACAACTCCTGGTGTCCTATCATGGATCTGTCTATCCTGAACACCTTTTTTGGTAATCTCAAAAATTCAAAATGTTAACTCTTCATCAGCTGCTTTCCATGCTAGGCACAAATGCCTGGTTGGCAACATTGGACTTAAAGGAAGTTTACCTGCACATCCCAATAAGGGGATCTTGCAGAAAATACCTACGCTTCAGAGCAGGCTACATGCACTATCGGTTCTCTGCACTGCCCTTCGGCTTATCTACTGCACCCAGGGTATTCACAAAGTGCTTAGCTCCAGTCATTGCATTCTGCAGGCAAAGAAATATTCAAATATACCCATACTTGGACGATTGTCTAATTCGGGCAGAAAGCCAGGACATACTATTAAATCATCTGGCATTTGTAAAGAAATTGCTAACCTCACTAGGGTACACCATAAACGAAAATAAATCCCACCTAGTACCCTGCCAACAAATTGTATTCCTGGGAGCAAGCTTGAACACAACTTCCCAGATGGCCAGAGAAACTAGTTTATTTGACAGCCTACTTCAAACTGCTGGCCACAAAGACCCAGCTATCTGCCAGGAAAATACTGCAAGCCCTGGGGTTCATGGCCTCTTGCATCCTAGTAATTGCATATGCAAGACTGCATATGAGGAAACTACAATGGTATCTAAAAAGCCTATGGTGTCAACATTCTCAGGACCTGGAATCAATGATTCCTATCATTCCATATATAAAGACAGAGTTCCTTTGGTGGGCAGAGGCCTGCTACCACAACAAGGGACTGCCATTCACTCTACCCCCTGCCGCCCATACCCTAGCAACAGATGTATCAGACTGTGCATGGGGGTCTCACTTGGCAGGGAAATGCATTCAGGTCAAATGCACCTGCAAATCAATCAAAAAGAAATGTTAGCTGTACAGAATTCTCCGACAGCCTTCAAGGGCCACATTCTTCCAGGACAATTATTGGTAAAGACAGACAACACCACTGTTATGTGGTACATAAATAAGCAGGGGGGAGCCCACTCATACCCTCTCTGCAGACTAGCCATGGCTCTGTGGAACACAGCCTTGAGCTACCAAGTGCACCTACAAGCTCAATTCCTGCCAGGCAAACTAAATTCACTGGCAGACCTAAGCAGAAATCTCATGGACCCACACGAGTAGAAACTGGAACCAAAGATATTCAACATTTTGAGAAACAAATGGGGGAGCCCAGAGATGGACCTGTTTGCCTCCCCTCAGAACTACCAGTTGGACAAATTCTGCACAAGGAATCACCACAGACAAGCTTGGAAAGTTGATGCCCTGTCCTTCACCTGGGAAAGCCTCTCAGTTTATGCCTTTCCCCCTCTGCCTCTCCTCTCGAAAGTTCTACTAAAGATCAAACAGGACAAACTAAGGACAATACTCATTGCACCAGACTGGCCACGCCAACACTGCTACCCTCTCTTGCGCAGTACGTCTCTGCTGGAACCATGGCATCTGCATCAGACCTCTTCCCTGCTGTCCCAGCAGGAGGGCCATATTCTGCACCACAAGCTTCAAACCCTGAACCTTGCAGCCTGGCTAATTACCTGAGCTCTCCAATACCATCCCTCAGTAAGCGAGTGCTGGGTGTCATTCTGGCGGCAAGACGGCCTCGTACTAGAAAATTCTATGCTGAAAAGTGGAAAAGATACTGTTCCTGGAGCCAAACTCAGGGGATGGGCACAACAGTGCCCAGCTTACTGCATATTCAATACTTAACAGAGATGCTTCACAAGGGCTTTTCCTTCTCTTCTATTCAAATTCATGCCTCAGCCATTTCAGCACATTATAGTACTGAGCCACCCCTCTTCTCTCACCCCCTGCTGAAGCAATTCCTCAGAGGGGCCAAAAATTTAAGACCACCCAGGAGAGCCCCTACTCCAGCCTGGGACCTTGACTTTGTATTGGAAAAGCTCATTCTGCCTCCTTTTGAGCCAGCTGCAACTGCAGAGATGAAATTCCTTTCTTGGAAAACTGCTTCCTTCTAGCCATCACTTCAGCAAGAAGAATGAATTACAGGCCCTCATGGCAGTGGAGCCCTTCATCATCTTCCATGCGGACAGGGTGTTCCTCAGGGCCAATCCTTCCTTTATGCCCATGGTGGTATCCAATGTGGCCCTTAGTCAGTCCATTCATTTGCTAACCTTCTGCCAACCTACTGCACTCTCTGGAAGTGCACAGACAACTTAGATTTTATTTGGACAAGACTAAGCTTCTCAGGAAAACTGAACAACTGCTAATTGCCTTTGCTGCAGGGCAGAGGGGAAGGCCATTTCAAAGCAAACCATTTCTAAGTGGATAGGCCATTGCATTCATTTTTGTTATAAGCACCATGGAAAACCTTACCCCACAGGGGATAAGATCACATTCCACCAGGGCTTGCATCTACTTCAACAGCCTTTCTCAGAGGTGTTCCTACCAGGGACATCCTAGAAGCTGCTACCTGGAGTTCTGTACATACCTTCACCAAGCATTACCACTTGCCAATTTTTTCTAAATCCAGATCTGGTTTTGCCACTGCAGTCTTGCAGGGCCTTATAGCTGGTCCTAATGCTCTCTAATTGCCTCCTCCCTTCCTTAGCTTTGGGAATCTACCCAAATGTGATGACTGCAGCAGTGAAACACGAAGAGAATAGTATAGTTGTGTACCTACCATAAATGTAGGTGTTCGAGTGTATTCAGTGTTACCCTCCCTCCAGCCCCCCCTGACTTCTATTGGCTATACCTCTCTTCTTTACTGTATTTAAGCTTTCTGGTCTATTTGCTTTTTGTTAGAGGTCTAACCTTGTATATAATTGCTTCCCATTATGGGGGCACCTGACATCTGGAGCAAGAAAAACTGATGTAATGGCATCGGCTGCATGCTTTATACCCCTGACTACCTGACGTCATGGAAGAAGAGGGAAGAAGAGATGGCTGAGGGCTACCTGTAAGCAGATAACCCAAATGTAATGACTGCAACAGTGAATACACTCGAACATCTACATTTATGGTTAAGTGTACACAACTGTACTTTCTGTACTTAGAAGACGCTCTTGGTTGTGGCTTCAACCATTACCAGACAACAAAAGCAAAATTGTTGGATGCACCTCTTGATAAAACTCCTCTTTTTGGTTCTGCACTGCAGACTTAAAGTCCTTGCAAGACTAGGGAAAAAGAACTTCAAGATTTGAAGCACCTTTTTGTTCCTCCTGTTCCAAAATTTCACATGAATTTTCTTTCTAAGACATCCTTTGTTTGAAGGCCATAATGCCCGTCTTCCTCCTCTGCTTCTTCTTCTTCTTCTAGACCTAAAAAGACTGCTAGGAGATCATCTCATTCTAAGACTACTAGCTCTGCACCTTCCTCCCAGCAGCCCTTTCCAGCCAGGTCAAGTACTCTGCGACTTCCAGCCTCTTCCAAGTCTTATCCCACTATCTCTTCGTCTATCTGTCTCTTTTCCAGCTTGGGCAAGGATCACTCAGGATTTCTGGCTCTTTCCCATATCCAGCAAGGATATTTCATGACTTTGAAAAATCCCGCCTCTTTATGGGGGTTCCACAGCCCCCTACAAACTAATTGAATTTGTTTCCACAGGTTCTAAAATAGTTATTTTCCCAAGGCACAATTCATCAGCTGCCACTGGACCAGAGAGGCAGAGGTTTTTATTCAAGAATGTTTCTTTTCCCCCAAAAATAAGGTCCTTGGAGACCAATTCTAGACTTTTCCCACTTAAACACATTCCTAAGTGCCAACCTTCCACATGCTGTGTTTACAGACTGTTTCCCTTGATTCCCCCTCAGTCTTTATTGCTTCTCTAGACATCAGAGATGCTTATCTTGACATCCGCTTCCATCCTCTTTACAGGAAATGTTCACGTTTCTCTGTGGGTTCTTTGCATTTTCAGTTCTCTGCCTTGCCTTTTGGACTTTTGACTGCTCCAAGGTTATTTACAAAGTGCTTGGCCCCTGTGATTGCTTTCCTCAGGGTCAAGGATGTTTAGGTATATGCATACCTGGACAATTTTCTCTTTCTGGCTCCTCTGTCAGAACAGCTGACTCAAAATCTGCAGTTTGCCATTCTTTTCCTACAAAGTCTGGGGTTCACCATAAATGTCAAAAAAATCTTCCCTGTCCCCTTCACAAGATCACATCTTTCTAGGGTGCAGGTTCAGAACAGACTTTGACATCTTTTCCAACAGACAAGATTCGGTCTCTCACTTTTTTCTTCGAAAACCTTCTGCCTCTCTCCTCCATTACAGCCAGGGAGGTCTAGGCTTCTAGGTTTACGGCATCCACAATACCCATGCTGCCTCTTGCAAAACTCCGCATGAGGAAATTTCAGTGATACCTAAAATCAATTTGGATGCAGCATGCTTACCCTATTACTCCCTGTTCCCCCATACCTAAAAACTGAGCTTCTTTGGTGGCAGCAATTAGCTCTAAATCCAGGACTTCCTCTTCATCTGCCCCAGCCTACTCGAGTTGTTCACGGATGCCTCAGACATAGGTTGGTGGGCAACCTTTGCATCAAAGAAGGTTCAGGGGCTTTGGTCTCATTCTCAAAGGAAAGCGCGTATCACTATTAAGTAAATGAGGGCTCTTATTATAGCCCTACAGGCTTTTCATCCTCTGTTTCAACCAAGTCCTTTGAAAGTGTTTACGGAGAACACCACAGTTCTGGTATGTCAACAGACGTGGGGGGGGATAAAGTTTTAACCTTCTTTGCAGGTTACCTCTCATGCCATGGGATTTGGCAGTTCAGTACAAGGTGACTCTTCAAGCTGTTTACATTCAGTTTGCTCAAAACATTGTGGCAGACGCACTAAGCAGGTCCATGACTCAATCCCACAAATGGATGCTTCACAGGGATGTATTTCTGGACTTGGCCCATCGGTGGGGTACTCCTCTTCTGGATCTGTATGCCTCCCCTCTGAACAGACAACTTCCTCTATTTTGTATCAGAGTCCCACGTCCTGTGGCTTGGAAGGTGGGCACCCTGTCTTTTTCATGGAAGTGGAGGTTTAGTTTTGCACTCCCCCCTTTCCTCTCATTCAAAACGTCCTACTGAAAATTCAGCAGGACAAACCAAAAATCTCGCTGGTTACTCCCTTTTTGCCAACACAGCATTGGTTCTCTCGTCTACATTTAGCCAAGGGCAGTCATCACAAGTTATCTTCATAGTGGACCTGCTCACACAAGACAAGGGATCTCTGCTTCATCCACATTTGTCAACGTTAGAACTGTCCCTGTGGGTGATCAACTTTTTATTTTATTTTACATTTGTTTGCTGGGAGAGTCCAACTGGGCATCAAACCCTTTTTCAGTGGAGGCCCGGGGAGAAAAGCTCCATTGTTAGTAGGTAATTTTAGTAGAAAAAAAAATCTTATAATAGAATGAAGGTAAAAAAAAATCTTAAAAAAATCTTAAAATACAATGAAGATGAAATGGTAACACATTCATATTGGAAAAAGACTACAACAGAAAAAGTTGGTTGAGTGGGAGACAGGACCCAGAATCTCAGGTAACGATGCATTTTCTTCATGTTTCACTGTTGCAGTCATTACATTTGGGTTATCTGCTTGCAAGTAGCCCTCAGCCGGCCTGATTAACATAGTCTTGGGTCCTGCATGGATTGCTGTCCCTTCTTCCATTACGTCAAGTCGTCAGGGGTATAAAACATGCAGCCGACGCCACTACATCCGTTTATCTTGCCGTGCGGTGCCCGAAGCAGAAGCATTTCGCAAGTGCCAGTCGTCCGTCTCCTGAAATTTTCATTTTCGAGTTTCAGAACCGAAGTCTTCAGCTAAAGCTAAGTACCCCATCGGGGAAACTTCTTCTTCTTGCTCCTTACCGATGTCAGTAAATGTCAATAATTGCATTACTTGTAGAAAGCAAATACCTCATAAAGATTTTCATTCGTACTGTATTCCTTGCCTAGGCCCTGACCATGACATACCTTGCTGTCGGTTTTGTGCTTTATTTAATCAGCGCACTATCCGTCGTCTGTATATTTTCGCCTCTAAATATTTCGGTTCTCGGTTTAATTATCCAGAAATGTCGTCTGTTAGCTATCCGACTACCGGGATTCCAAAAAAACGCAAATATAAAGACAGAGACAGGCCACCGAGGTCCAAAACTGCCAAAAACGCTTCTCCTAAGCCAGTTGCCAGTTTGCCGGTACTCAGTGAGGTGCTTTCGCAGCCCCTAATACCTGCTACTTCTGATTCGCAGGCCTCTACTGAGACCCATTCGGAGTCCGGTATGCCGCGAGATGCTTCATCTATGGAACCCACGGATGTCTCTACCTTGGATAGGTCCGGAGCTGCTGTGCAGGCACTGGCTTCTGAGGGTGTATTCAGGCCTAAGGACTTGCATATTAAACCGACGCCTCCTTATTTACTTAGGCCTAAATCTCAATCCATGCCTAAACAAACAATGCCCAGGCCATGTGCTCAGGCCTCTATGCCTAAAAAAGAAATGATAAGAATGGCTGAAGATCTAATAACTCTTAATCAGGGGTAGCCACCCCACCCCCCCCTTCTAAGGGGCCTAGGACTGAAATTGATTATGAATCTTCTGATCAGGGTTCTGTTTTTTTCTGATTCTTCTGATGATCTGGATTCAACTTTATCTACTTATGAAGATTCTGATGCAGAGGAACTCCATTCCCTCTGCTTCCCCTCCTGAGGATTTTTCTTTTGGGGAAATCTTACATACTTTAAGGGAGCATTTCCACTGGGAAAGCCAGGATTTTTCTGATTCAAAAAAGAGGCTTAGGGATTTCCTTCTCCTACGTCAGCATAGGCCTTTAGCTATTCCTCCTGTACTAGACATTGTTGATGATACTTTTTCGGAATCTAGTTTGGCCCCTGATTCCCTGCCTCCTGCTCCCAGAAAACCTGACGGATACTACAGGGTCCCTGAGTCCCACAAGTTTCTTTTCAAAAATCTTATTGCAGATCCACAGACTATTTCACAGGGGCCCTAGGGCATTAAGGCTTCTACTGCTAAAAATCCTACCCCTTCTGATAGAGAATCCAGGGTGCTGGATAGATGGGGTAAGAAGGTTTACACTAATGCAACCTTGGCCATTAGGGCTTTAAACTGCCAGTTTCATATGTTAAAGTATCAGCAACATGTTATTGGACTGCTTAAACAGAAAATGATGTTGATTCCTGACTGTGTGGAAAATAATGAATTACAGGATTTAATGCATTCTGCTGAACAAGTTGGAAAACATACTTTGCAATATGGTTTTGATTCATTAGATGCCTATTGCAGGGCTGCTGTTACTGGGTCTGTGCTCAGAAGGCATGCTTGGCTTAAGGAGCAATCTTTGTCTGATCATGTTAAAGCTAAATTGTTGGATACTGCTTTAAATCAGGTCCACCTATTTGGCAACAAGGCTGAGGAAGTTTTTAAAAAGATGGAAGATAAAGCTAAATCTATGCAAACTGCTAAAATTTTTTTTTTACAAGTTCAGCCTCCTAGATTTAATAGGCACTGGCCCTCTAAGAATTGGTCCTTTCCTTCTCAAGCCAAACCCAGACACAGCAGAAACCCCAGGTTTCAGTCCCAGGGGGCACGCACAACTAAGCAGTGGGGGGGCCTCCACTGCCAAATCTGGGAATAATAAGACTCCCCCTATGGTAAACTGTCTCAGTGACTTCCTTTTAAAATTTCCAAGCACTTACCAGCTGACAGCCCCTTTGGGGGGAAAGATTGCTCTTCATGCAAAGAATCGGGAACTCATTACCCAGGACAAATGGGTTTTAAATATAGTGTTGAGTCCAAAAAAATATCCAGCACAAGGGAAAGATGAAAAAATCTTTAAGAATTTATTGTGGCAAACCCCATAAATACAATAAAAGCAAACCGGATTCAGCTAGAAAATTGTAGCCTTCTTCAGTGCATCAAAAACATTCATTAGGGCAAACCCGTAAAGCTGCATATATATGTATATGTATGTGCCAAAGGCTTGATCACTTAATTGAAATTATCCATTAATTGGTTCAGACCAGAACTAACTTAACTCATTCAAGCCTGATTTAAATAAAGCACCTAACCTAATAATCCAAGAAGATTATTTTTGGTTTAATATATTGTACCATCCAGCTTTACATGACCTATTCATTTGTATTTTGTCTATTATGGTGAAGGTGAATTTGGCAGATGTCCTTCAAGGATGCATCTGCAGTCCTAACATATGGGTTGTCCTGCCTCAGGCAGCCCTTCGGTCGGCCGGATTCCAAAGTCTGGGTCTGGCCTCGGCTGATGTCGCACTTCACCCGACGTCATAGCTGCTGTCAATTGGGTATAAAGGCATCAGCCGACGCCATTTTCCTCAGTCTTTCTTGCCACGTGGCACCCGAAGCAGAAGCTGTTCGCAAGTGCCGGTCGGTCAGAACCAGAGATTACTACTACCGAAGACTTCTAAAAAGCTAAGTACCCCGTTGGGGACTCTTTCTTGCCTCAGCCGATGTCAGAAAAAGTAAATAACTGTTTAACTTGTGGGAAACAAATACCTCATAAGGATTTCCACTCTTACTGCCTTCCTTGCTTAGGCCCAGACCACGACGTAGCAGCTTGTCTAGCCTGTGCTTCCTTCAACCGACGGACACTTAGACGTCGGTCGGAGTTTGCAGAGGAGTTTTTCGGCCCCGCTTTTGCTTACAACATGCCGTAGGAGACTCCGACTTCACAATTAGCTAAAAAGTGTAAGGAAAAGGACCGACATTCGCGGTCCGCGGTTTCGGCTGAAACCGCGGTTAAGCCAACCGCGAGTGTCTCTGTTTCGGTTGAAACAGAGTCCTCGGTTCTTCCTTCGGCCGAAAGCATGCCTCCTACAACCGAGGCCTCATCCAGCATGGCTGAATCTGCTACTGAATTTCCACCTGCTGTTGCAGGTTCTCAGGATTTATCAGATACTATTCCCTTAGACATATCTACTCCTGCACGTGGAGCTGCTAGGCCCCCTGCATCCATGTCTATCAAGGCTTTTTCTAGGGCTAAAGCAGCTAAATCTTCTAAGGCCTTGCCTGCTAAAGCCCCCTCACACAGGCCTAGCTCTAGTACCCAAATGCTTAGCCTGGCAGAGGATCTCATTTCTTTGATCAGGGGATCCCAACCTCACCCTGACAGGGCCTCTCATCCCCCTCCAGGGAAGAGGCCTAGAGCAGAGCCCCCTGAGCCAGTTTCTACAGATTATTCCTCTGATGATTCAGAAAACTCAAATCCTCCAGAAGGCCCTTATTCTCCATATGAGGACTCTGACGCAGAAGACTCCATTCCTTCTGCCTCTCCTCCTGAGGAATTTTCTTTTGGTGAAACCTTGCATGCTATGAGAGAACAATTTCAATGGCAGGGCCAGGATTTTTCAGATTCTAGGAAAAGGCTTAGGACCTTTTTACATTTGCCACAGCATAGGCCTTTAGCCATTCCTCCAGTACTTACAGTTGTGGATGATGCATTTAATGATGCTTGTACTGCCCCTGACTCTCTTCCCCCGGCCCCTGCTAAGCCCGACAGATACTACAGGGTCCCGGACACACATTATCACTTGTATAAGGCTCCTATTGCAGATCCTGAAACTATTTCACAGGGCCCCAAAGCTGTAGCAGCTGCCTCTACCAAAAACCCCCTCCCCTCTGAAAGAGAATCTAGAGCATTATAGAGATGGGGTAAAAAGGTTTATACTTCTGCTACTCTTTCGGCTAGGGCCTTAAACTGTCAATTCCACATGATTCAGTATCAGGAATTTTTGTTAGATCAGCTAACTAAAAAACTGTCCTCTCCTGAACCTATAGACCGTAAGTCCCTTCAGGATTTGGTACATAACACTCAGCAGGTCAGTAATCATTCCTTAAAATGCGGCTATGATGCACTGGAGGCTTCCTTTAGATCAGCTATGACTGGTACAGTGATCAGAAGGCATGCATGGTTAAAAGAGCAATGCTTACCAGACCATGTAAAGTCAAAGCTCCTAGGTGCTCCCATGGAAAAACACAGTTTGTTTGGCTCCCCTGCACAGCAAGTGTTAAAGAAGGTGGAAGAAAAAGCAAAATCTGTCCAAACAGTCAAGGATTTCTTACAGGTCCAGCCTCCGAGGTTTAGTAGGAATTAGCCTTCGAAGAATTGGTCCTTTCCAGATACCACCAGAGCACAGAGAGGCAGAAATAGGCGCCCAAGAGGCAGAGGTCAATCCAGAGGTGCCTACAGGGGACGTCAGTGGCAGCCTAACAACCAGAGAAGTACTGCCACAGATCCAGCCACTACCACTTCCACAGGAGAGTCACAGTGACTTGGCTCTGATACCGCCTACTAGGGAACAACTACAAGCACCCTTAGGCGGAAAGCTAGCCTTATTTTCAGTAAACTGGCATTACATTACAGGAGACAAATGAATTTTACAGACAATAGACAAAGGTTACAGGTTTCACTTCCATACTCTACCAAGGAAGAGAGGAATGCCAAACCTACCACCAAACCAAAAAACAAACGCTCTAGAACAAATCGACCACTTACTAAGGATGAGAGCTATAGAAAAGGTACCGTCTATGGAACAAGGACAAGGATTTTATTCCAGACTTTTCCTGGTACCAAGAAAGGAAAACCAATGGAGTCCTATTCTCGACCTGTCCGCTCTGAACACATATCTCATTGTTCCAAAATTCAAGATGCTGACCCTACAGCAACTTCTTCCCATGCTGGGCAAGGAGTCTTGGCTGGTGACTCTAGATCTCAAGGAGGCATACCTGCACGTCCCCATACGACCAGATTGCAGAAGATACCTCAGATTTCTTGCAGGATCAGAGCATTATCAATTCTCAGCATTGCCTTTTGGCTTATCTACTGCGCCCAGAGTATTCACAAAATGCCTGGCATCAGTAATTGCTCATCGCAGGCTTCAGGGAATTCAAATTTATCCATACCTGGACGACTGCCTGTTACAAGCGGACAACAAAAACAAATTAACAAAAGATCTGAGAAAGGTTATTCACCTATTGCAAGCCCTGGGATACACAGTCAACATAAAAAAGTCAAGGCTGATACCATCCTAAAGGATAACTTTCTTGGGTGCAGAACTGGACACATCAAATCAAACGGCATTCCTCACAGCAGAAAAGCAAAAGCAACTACCACTCTATTTCATGGCATTAACAACGCAGAACCAGCTTACAGCAAGGAAAGTCCTGCAAGCCCTGGGTTACATGGCATCCTGCATAATATTGATTCCACATGCCAGACTACATATGAGGAAGTTGCAATGGTACCTAAGGAATTTATGGTCTCAGCACAAGCACAGCCTAGAAGCCCAAATTCCAAAAATTCCATGCCTGAAGCAAGAATTCCAGTGGTGGGCTCAGGCCTGTCAATTGAACAAAGGACTGCCTTTCCACAGGCCTCACCCAAGCCAGACTATCACCACGGACGCCTCAGACCTCGGTTGGGGGGCACACATGGTGGACAAGTGCATACAAGGCTTATGGACACAAGACCAGCTGAACCTACACATAAATCAAAAAGAGATGCTGGCAGTAAAACAGGCAATTCAGACATTCAGACCGTTTCTTCAACAAGGTCATTTGCTGATAAGGATGGACAACACCACAGTTATGTGGTATATCAACAAACAGGGAGGCACACATTCATATCCTCTATGCCGGATGGCAATGGACCTCTGGAATGTGGCCCTGAACCTCAACATTCAGCTCCAGGCCATATTTGTGCCAGGAAAAGAAAATATACTAGCAGACATCTTAAGCAGAACTACCACGGATGCCCACGAATGGATGCTGAATCCAGACATCTTCAAATCCATTACAAAGAAATGGGGACTACCAGAAATAGACCTGTTCGCATCTCCACACAACCACCAATTGAGAAAATTCTGCACAAGGACATACCACCCACTTGCTTGGAAGGTGGACTCCCTATCCTTCAGTTGGGAAAACCTGACAGCATATGCATTCCCACCCCTTCCTTTGATGCACAAAGTGCTACTGAAGATCAAAGAAGATCACCCAAGGATCATCCTGATAGCTCCAGACTGGCCGAGGCAGCATTGGTACCCGCTACTGAGGAGTATGTCTCAGGCACACGCATGGCCTCTACCTCTAGTTCCTTTACTGCTAACACAGAACAACTTCAAAATCCTGCATCCAAACTTGAAAACACTGCAGCTAGCTGCTTGGAACATTACATAAAACAAAATAACCCAGATTTATCTCAAAGGGTTAAAGACATTATCCTGGAGGCTCGCAGACCCTCCACAAGGAAAACTTATTCAGCAAAATGGAAAAGATACCTCATTTGGAGTGCAGCAAAAGGAGAAAATGTATCATTGGCAAACATAGCTAACATCCTGGAATATTTAGCAGAGCTCTTCCACAATGGCCTGTCTTACTCCTCCATTAGGATTCATGCATCAGCAATTTCAGCAGAATACAACATGGATCCTCCAGTCTTCTCTCATCCTCTACTCAGGCAGTTTCTGAGAGGAATTAAAAATGTAAAGCCTCCAAGGAAGCCACCTTTGCCTACATGGGACCTGAACTTTGTGCTAGAAAAGTTAACACTTCCCCCTTTTGAACCAGCAGCAACAGCAGAATTACAATTCTTATCTTGGAAAACTGCTTTCCTGCTTGCAATCACTTCAGCAAGAAGGGTTTCTGAATTACAGGCATTAATGGCAGTACAGCCCTTCCTTATCTTCCATCAGGATAGAGTGGCCTTGAGAACTAATCCTACTTTTATGCCAAAGGTGGTCTCCAGGGTATCATTAAACCAAGCAATCCACCTACCAACATTCTTCCCCAACCCACAGAACAGGGGGGAAAGACTACTGCATACCTTGGATGTGCACAGGCAATTCGCTACTACCTGGACAGAACCAAGAACAATAGAAAAACTGACCAGCTTCTGGTAGCATATGCAACAGGAATGGAAGGAAAAGCAATTTCAAAACAGACAATCTCAAAATGGATAGGAAATTGCATTAGATTTTGTTACTCTTTTCATGGAAAGACAACTCCAGAAAACATCAGACCTCACTCCACAAGGGCTACAGCCACTACTACAGCTTTCTTACGAGGAGTGGCTACCAAAGACATTTTAGAGGCTGCTACTTGGAGCTCCGTGCATACATTTGCCAAGCATTATAATCTACCTTTATACTCCAGATCCCGAGCAGGTTTTGCCACTGCTGTTTTGCAAGGGATCTTAACTACACCATAATCTTCTTAGTGCCTCCTCCCCAGTTTGGCTATGGTATTCTACCCATATGTTAGGACTGCAGATGCATCCTTGAAGGACATAGTACAGTTTTGTACCTACCATAAATGTAGATGTCCAAGAGGTATGCATCTGCAGTCAGGATTACCCACCCTCCTTCCCCTCTGTGGTACTCCTAGGGTATTTGCCCATCTTGTAGCTAGCTGGGGGAATCTATTATGGTGTATTTGTTTGTATATATGTATATACATGTTTATTTTTATTTGCTCTCTACTGTTTGGAATCATTTGCATTTATCCAAATTTAGCCTTCCTAGAGGGCACCTGGCATCTGGGGCAAGAAACACTGAGGAAAATGGCGTCGGCTGATGCCTTTATACCCAATTGACAGCAGCTATGACGTCGGGTGAAGTGCGACATCAGCCGAGGCCAGAACCAGACTTTGGAATCCGGCCGACCGAAGGGCTGCCTGAGGCAGGACAACCCATATGTTAGGACTGCAGATGCATACCTCTCGGACATCTACATTTATGGTAGGTACAAAACTGTACTTTTTGTGTGTTAGTGTGCTTGTAAAGGGCATTAGAAACCCATTTGTTTCTTATTTCACTTAAATGTTCACTGATTCTATGTCTGAAGGGTCTAGATGTTTGTCCAACATAAAATGAAGAACAGAAGCAGGTGGCCGAATAAACAATGCAGTCACTGCTACAATTTCCAAAACATATTATTTCATAAATTTTAGATGTGTTACAGCTAGTAAATTCCTTGGTTTGCGATACATATGTGCAAGCACTGCAATGACCACAAGAAACGCATCCTAATAGAATGTCTCTAAATAGGGTTGTCTGTTGGCTAATAGGTGGAAGTGTAATGTTTGTAATGGGTTAAATATGAATTGATGGTTCTCCTTCTACGACAAGAGAATAAGCATCTGGAGTTGAGCAGTTCACTCAATTTATCCTGGGCTAACAAAATGTTACAATGGTTATTAAAGGACAACCGCACCCTCAGACTCAAAAAACATATTAATTCCATCATGGTTTGATGTTTCCTACATTTTAACAGCACTCTGAGACTATTTAGAGCTTTTTTGATATTTTTAGATGCAATTTCTGACACTGACTACACGGGGTCTGGCGTATTGAAAAAATTCAGACTGTTTACTCTGCCTCTAAGTATCCAAGAATGCATTGTTTGTCTCCAAAAAATTGCATCCGATCTTTCCTTTTTCATTGACCACTTCAAACACAAGCAGTGCAAATGCTACAGAACAGAACTGAAAAGTGCATTTTATAGCTCTTTCATCTTAGAAATGCTAAGTTGCTTTCTTTTGTGAAGGCTGAAATCTAGCTCTTCAAGGCATCTCCCCTCCCACTTCACACCTACCTTCCCTAGCTGTCAAAGAGTTAAGGGTAATTTGACCCATTATCTGCATGTGATTGACAGCTCACAGCAGGTGACCAAACTAATGTACTGTTTGCTTGTCAGCCTTTCCCCCTTGCAGTGGGAGACTTTTTTTGTTGCACTACTCCTGTCAAATTTAAAACCAGGCTACATAGCACTGGCAATAATCACTGCTTTGCAAAGCATCAAACTGCCACTTATTTTTCCTTCCTGTTTGTTTAAATAGCTAACAAATGATGCACTATAAACATGAAATATTTCAGAGACTTGCATGACAGCACCCGTATGCTTTTTTGAGTCATAATTTAAAAAAAATTTATGGTAGTGCATACCACTTGTAATTTGTTGTACTGTTTAATTGTGCCATACATCGGCTTATGCAAAAACACGCAGTTAATGTCTACGCATGGTCATTGCAAATTTATGCTCTTACTTTTTGTAGCTGTTACTGTACTTCTGCCTGTACTTTGTTACATATCGGTAGGGCTCTTCAGAAAGGTGAGATTATAGTCTGCTTTTTTTGCTGGACTTTCACAGTTCCAGCAATGGGCAATTTTGCATTTCCAACCACATCTACAATTACAACCCAAATCAACTACAAGGAGCTCTCTGAGCATGTAGCCCAGGCCGGTATAACCCTGACCTTGAGTAGCATCTTACCCTCACCAAGAATGATGCCACAATATGAAGACAAGATGATCAATTTCAACAACTGGCTTAAGTACTGGTGTCATTCAAAGGGGATCCAATGCCTGTCAGCTTGGGATGATATGCTCGACAAGCCACGATGCTTCGCTAGGGACGGCTTGCACCTGTCACCCCTGGGCTTTCGGATATTGGCAAAGGCTCTTGCTATCCCTATAGTGCCTTTTTTAGGCAAGGCTCAAAAGACAAACCCACCTCCATAGGTATCACAAGGGATAAGAAACTAAGAGTAATGCTACTCAATGCCAGAAGTCTAAACCTCAAGATGCACGCACTCGAAAATCTCCTTAGCATGGAGAACATCGATATCTGTGCAGTAACAGAAACCTGGTTCAGGGCTCCCGAGAGCACCCCAGCACTACCAGGTTATACCTCATACCATGCTTTTCGGCCCTAAAACTTGGACCGAACCACAAAAGGAGGGGGAGTATCGATATTCATCAAAGATACCCACACCTCCAGGTTGGTGGCAAAGCATGAAGCATCAGAGACTATCCATGTGCAACTAACAGTGGGTAAAACTGCCTTCCAGTTTATAGCCTGCTACAGACCACCCTCCCAAACCCAGGAACCCCACTCGGCCTTTCTGAGAACACTGGAAAATATGAAGGTCTCTCCAAACACCATTATATTGGGCGACTTCAACTACCCAAACATAGACTAGGAGCATTACTCTAGCTCCAACACCCTAGCCCAAAGGTTCCTAGAATTTATAAACTCAAATGCTTTGGAACAATTTGTTACCACTCCCACAAGAGGGGAAAACATACTGGACCTGATCATCACCAACATGGGGACTCTATGCTCCAGACCAGAAGTGTATCCCTCACTGGTAAGATCAGACCATAAACTAATCTACTGGATATTCACATCCCGACCCCACCCCCTGCCCAGAAAACCACAGTGAAAAACTTCTCTAAATCAAATTTCACACTCCTTAAAACCGAGGTGGAATCCTTCAAAGCCCCCGGGCCTGTGGAAAATACGGCCCAGACCACATAATCCTTTATAAATGCATTCTTTGAACACCTTCAGGAATGCATGGATCATGCGATCCCACTTAAAACCAAGACCCAATCCTCCAAAGGCAGACGTCCTGTCTGGTGGACCCCAGCCATAAACAAACTATACAATAGAGGGAGGAAGCTACTAAATGATAGAGCAAAATCCCAAAAAAGGAAGGCATCACTGATCAGTATTAGCAAAAAACTACAGACACTCATAAAATTGTCTAAGGCCAGCTTTGAGAGAAAAATTGCACAGGACACTAAGGATAATCACAAGGCTTTCTTTAGTTATGTTAGGAACCTGGGTGGTAATTACCAGATATGCTCAGAATTAGTCCAAAATGACAAAAAAATACACTGAACCCACAGACATTGCCAACATCCTAGCTGACAGGTTCAGCGCAAACTTCTCCCCACCAAAAGGGCAAATATCTATCCCAGCAGAGTGCTGCCCCCCTGACATCTCAGATGCTCAGGTAAGAGCCGCCCTCTACAAAGCAAAAAACACAGCATCAATGGGACCAGACGGTGTCCCGGGCTGCATCCTACATGAACTCCAAGAAGAGCTAAACCCAAACATAAAACTACTGTTCAATCTCAGCCTTACTACAGGATATGTGCCCAAAGAGTGGCGTACAGCAACAGTGGTCCCTCTCCATAAAGGTGGTGCCTCAACGGATCCTGGAAACTATCGCCCCATAAGCCTGACTAGCTTGGTCTGCAAAGCTATGGAAAGGATCATCATGGACCTCATAAATAAAGATATTGGGGACCTACAGACACTGGATCCTACCCAGTTCGGCTTTAAGGGCAGATCCTGCCTCTTAAACCTGGTTGATTTCTTTGAAACAGTCACCAAGGCCATTGACGAGAGGAAGGTGGTCCACACAGCCTACCTGGACCTTGCAAAAGCCTTCGATACAATACCCCACTCGGGCATTAGATAAGCTCACCAGCTTAAATATAAACCCCTATGTCACTAGATGGATTGCAAACTGGCTCAAGGACAGAACCCACATGGTTAGAATTGCTGGAGCCATGTCAGACTCCAAACCAGTTACAAGTGGTGTCCCACAAGGCTTAGTCCTGGGACCTCTCTTGTTCGGTATATATTTCTCGTCGGTACAGGCCAACACGGAAGGACTGTGGCTGACCAAGTTTGCAGATGACTGCAAACTGGGTGCCATAATTGACTCTCCAGCCGACACAAGCATCCTCCAAAAGGGCGTCATAGAAACAGACAACTGGTGCCAGAGCCATGGCCTCAAGCTAAATGCCAAAAAGTGTATAGTCATCCCCTTTGGCAAAAACAAAGTGCCCACAAATTACCACATAGGTGGTAATCCATTAAGTATAGAAGAAGTAATTAGGGACCTGGGGACCCAAGTTGATAGCAATCTCTCATTTGACAACCACGTGGCCAAAGTGGTTAGAAAAACATTTTATATAGCCCACCTAATCATGAAGGGATTCACATCTAGATCAGGGGAGGTAATCGTGCCTCTTACTCATCCCTCATCAGGCCCATAATTGTGTACAGTGCCCCTTTTGGGATGTACCTTACCAGACACCTGCAGCAACTGGAAAGACCCCAAAAGTACCTCACCAAGAGGATCAAAGGGCTCAAACAGATGCCATATGCTGCCCGGTTAAAGAAACTCCAGCTCTACTCAGTGGCATACCGCCTGTTCAGAGGTGATCTGTGCCTGACGTATAAAGCCATGTCCAACCCAGAATTAATGGACATGCTGCACCTCAGAAAATCCAAATCCCATCGAGCTCTGGCGAGAGACTTGAACCTCAGCACTGAAATAAATAGGACATGCTGGAGGGACAGATTCATAACCCAGAGGCTCCCTTCACTCTGGAATAAAATCCCAGTCCAGGTTAGGCAGAGTCCCTCATTGACTCTCTTCAAGAGGAATCTTGATGAGTGGATGGGAGATCGTAGGTTTACCCCGGGTATCACTTTTGTGTCACTGTTAGAACGAGGCACAGTATACTAACCTCGAAAAAGGGCATAGCAAAATAAATTTAAAATGGGTGGCGAAAGCCAAACACATTCTGGCTAGGCTTATAAATGCCCTAGGGCAGATAGCCTAGTATGAACCTATGAACCTATATGATGGTTTACTCAGAATTTCACCAGTTAGTATGCATGGTCTTACTACATATTTTGCTTTAATTACAGTATCTCCATTTACAAATGAGTATGCGCTCTATCCATTTCTCTATAAATATACCCCTGTATACATTAAGACTGCAGCATAATGATGATCTGACACCTGTGAAACAGTTATGATTTTAATGGACTTTACAAATCTACAGTAGTCAAATACCATTTAATTTTGCAAAATGTACCAGAAGTCAACTGATCCATCATAAATGACATCCAGATAAGCTGGCTTTTGGTTTACAATGTGCAAAAGTGGCACTTCCCACAGCACTGTTGTGAAAAGCCTCTGTACCTCGTCAAGGTAGCCAGCATCACAGAGGTCCACTCGTGCCACATTACTTGCATCTACAGCCTGATCCACTCACATCACCACTAGCATTACACCCCTGCATCTACAGCCTGATCCACTCACATCACCACTAGCATTACACCCCTGCATCTAACAGGCTTCCAGATACATGCGACGTTTGCCCAGCAAATTACATGCCGACGTTTATTCATCAAGGACCAGTCCTTACTAGACAACACTGTATAAGCTCCAGCTGCCGAAAAATAAAAAGGAATCGTACACAACTCCATACTGCTCCATCATTCACACAACCCCTACTGCAAATCTGGGCTAATACAAGACATTCCACAAGATTAGTGGTCTCTTGATCTACATCTGCACAGCATGACGGATCTTACACAAGAACGTATGCCAATCGATTGACCTTTGTTATTTTAATTAATTCTAACAGTACACACACACGTCACTATTTCAGAAAGATTTAGTATCACTTCACAATACCAGTATGCATATTCTATAATTATTAGTACTTGTCCAGAGCCCCAGCTGCTCAACAGCAGGAACACCATGTACCTCAAAATTGCCAGCTTGCATGCTTAGCTACTTGTTCCCAAATGACCGACAAGCAGAAGAAACAGGTTTTTATTTACATGTGTTTCATCAACCGGACCAACTTGTTACAAATTCCTATGCCTTACTTTACTGCCTGCTCCCTCAGTGCTACTCCATACATGAATGCTTCACTATTTCATGACAGGATTGTTATTCCATTGTACATGGCACTTGCCAAGAGCAGAATGTGCAGGACTGTAATCATACCTTTCATAGTTCAAGCCAAAAAGATATATAGCCAGTTCATACACTGACATTAATACAATTCTACCTTACATAGCTTATCGATTCCATCCATTACCAACTCAAGAACCAGTCAATCCGGTTAAACTCTATTCATCAAGTCATGAAAACTGTTAAAATTACACATCACAAACCATGCATAACACATTTGTAGACTCCATTTCACATCACATGAATTCATCGTAGCACCATGTTAGACATTGTATTGAACACAAGAGACCGTCATTGTTGCATGAATCAAATTGTAACCAAACATCAGTTCTTAGTTTTCACAGTTTACATGTGCCAACTCACTGATAGTCTGTCCAATTGTAGAATAACTAATTATTAAAGACTGGAGTAATCTGTATTCAAATGGCAATGGATTAATCTGTATTCAAATGGCAGTGGAAGTACTCTTTTGGCTGTTCCTGTTGGGGGTCGCTGCAGCATATCCGTTTGCCTTTTGTCCTGTCCTCTACATCTTGTGTCACACACACACCACTTGCATGTCCTCTACCGCAAACCTTACCTTAGGCCTTGCTCTTATCTTCTTACCTGGCAACTACACCCAGTTTAGACAACTCTAATGCCTGCATCCTAACCATTTCTCTGAAGTGTCATATTGGTTAGATGCTCGCAAACAGTCGCCTACCCTTACCACATTTAAGGACCAGGGACATGCTGCACCTATGGACATTTTCTTCTACACTATGTGCCACCACCTGTGAAGGAGACACCCACTGCGTGTCTCATCAACCCATATCACTGTCCCTGTTTACAGCCAGTTTGGAAAGAATCGTTTCGTAAAATTGTAAACATAAGTGTCATTCTCTACCATGTTGCATTATTTCACACGTGGTTCCCTATCTTTCGCCTACATCATGGCCACAACTCCATTGTTTCCGTACTACGTGCCTCTGCACTTTGTGTAGCTCTATGAACATGGGCTATAAAATTGATGTCCACACACACCAGCCCTAATAGCAGAATCATCATTATTAGCCAGGCCTACAAATGGATAGTCCGTCCACTGCCACCCACAGGAGCAAGTGCACAATCACAGGATGGGGAGGGTGTGAAGGAATACTGCAACATGGAAGACATGGACATCTCGCTGGTAACAATTCACACAACTTTGATGTCCTCCGATTCCACTGTTGTGCTATTCCACGTGGTTGCCTTCCGCAGCTCACCATGAGGGCTATCTGGTCTGCTAGATGTTTCCCTAGGAAACCGTGGTGGACAGCCTGGGCTAATCCGGTTCTGGCCATTGTGATTTTGTCCAGCTTGCATTTTTTACATAAAGTCTGAACTAAGGAACAACTAGCTACTTCAATGGTAGCATTGGTGTCACGTTCCTTAAGTCTCCTGAAGAGGCCATTGCTCTTCTGTAGTGAGCTGTAATACTTCCATGCAATTTGTTTCCATGGTACTAGTAGCCAAATGTAATTACCTTGGAGAAGAGAGTGAAATGTGCAGTATGACCACTACTTCCCACACAGCCAGGGGGTGCAAAGAGACGAAATCCTCAACTGTTTTACACTCTGTGTTATGGGCATAAAACCCAGTTAGTCTGTGAGCATCCAGAGTATGGATAACTATTCCTATCACCCTGCGATTTAGGGGAAAAAAAGTGGGTCGGTGTATGGCCTGGTTCAGGAATAGGTCAATCATCATTGCCATGAAGGACGGTTTGGTCCTGAGCGAAATCATTACATCGACTAGATGGGAGATCCTCCAGTCTGAGGTTATAGCCCATCAAATGTCATTGCTTCATGTGTAAACATTTAGGTGAGGCTTTGACATCTGGGTCAAATGGGGCTCTGTTGAGTAGTTTTTACTTGTAGTTAAAGAACCCATGTAGGTGTCCATTTCATATGGGGTCTTAGATGGAGAACCCCTTTCCTGAAGGTTTTGAAGGTAGTCTAAATGATAACGGTGCATCCAGGGTGCGACAAGCTGAGATATCGAAAAAATGTCCTTTTATAGCACAGTATGCACCTGTCTGTATTCGTTAATACACAAGACAGGATTAGACGGATGTCACTTTCCTGGGGCTCGAAAAACCTTGTAAAACTTATGGAAAATCTTTTCCTCTTCGATAGGCAAGATTTCCTTGTTCATCTCTGATCACTCCAGTGTTTAGTTGGTCCACTGAGTGGAGTAACTTGTCGTGATTGACCGAAGAGAGGGAACCAGTGCTGTCTTGGCCAGTAGTGAGTCAACATAAAGATGTATGCTTTGTCCAGCTTAATTTTCAGCTGCACATTTGGAAACAATTGGAAGGTTGGTAAAGCATGCAGACATTTCCCCTGCCAACAGGTGGAGATGGCATCGCTTATCACTGGCTTTGATTCTATTGTCTTGCTGCAACGCCAGCCAAGGTGCCTGTTGGAAAAGGCGAACAGGTGCATTTCAGATATGCCCCACCAGTGTGCCAGTTCCGGTAAGATCTCTGAAGCTGTACAGAATGCCCGGGTGCATCCCAATGGGTGTCGCTTTTAACTGGTCAATAAGGGGTGATCTTGCATATTGTAACAGTGCTTAGAACCACATAAAACAGTTAATTTACTTTAACTGTAGTGAGCTATTTAGGGTATAGGGGTAGTATCACACATTACCATCAATAGCTGGGGATATTATTAGTCCAAATTAGGTCAATCGAAAAAAATTGTCACAATTTACTTACCCAGCCCACAGTAGCAAATGTGCTGTTTCAACCTGGATGTTTACTACAGTCACCAAATCGTGAAATATGTCTAACAATCACCATAGTCTTCTCAGGACGTTCACACCTAGCAATATTCTTTGGTATGTCAGGTATAGACATGGGTTGCGTTTCCAAGATGCCTCGCTTAGCTTTTATAACTTCCAACATCAGGTCATATATGTAGTCAAACTTTCTCTTCTCAGATATTGGTTTGGCTACCCATTCCTGTTTTGCTTTTGGGTGCACCACGTGATACCTTAGCTCTCCCTTTGCTCTGACTTCTTTGTAGGGAATCTCACCACTGCTTGCTCACGATAAAGGTTCTTGTTATGATCTAGGATGGCAAGTATGATTCTTGCTTTCATTCCTGCAAAACTAAAGTGCTCAAACTTGGGGCAATACTTGCATAGTAATGCATGGAACACCTCGAGGTCACCAGTGTGGAAGAATTTGGTGATGTGCTTCATGTCTTTAATGAGAAATTTGTTTGCAATAATTCTCTTCAGTGCACTGTGACAGGCATCATCTTCTTCCAGCCACTTTGTCTCATCTCCATCGATGAGTGGCATTTCATGTCCACAACAGGGAAACCTTCTTGCCACCATCCCAACTGTGTTGGTCGGTTACATGGTAGAGCAGTGACAACCATTTCTCCTCTAGTACTACTTCAATCCCCTTCACATGTTTCAGCACACCACCACAGATGATTTGAAATACTGTGGCACCACTGCAGTAAGTCATGTTTGCCTCTCCTTTTCCCAGCTTCAGTGATTTTCTTAGTCAAATTTTTTTGTCATATGCCACACATTAAACTGATAATCCACCTTTGGAAATTCTGTGCGCATCAATAACCTTATCCCAGGATGTCTGTCACCACAAGGCTTACATTCACATTCTTATCCAGCAAGTTTTTCATGCACTTCTTAAAAGCTTTCTTCAACAGTGCCACTGAGGATACACCTCTGCAGACCTGCTCCAGACGGAAATCGACAATGAGTCCAGAATCCAGGTCCATCATGCTATAGCACCAGTACTTGGCAGAATAACCTGGACTATCACACCACTCATTTCCAGCTAACCTTACTTCCTTACCCATTGCATCTTCTAGCAGACTAGTCTGATGCTGTGTCCAAGTATGCTGCAAAACTGGGAATAAATACTCTCGTTGAATAGAATAGAATGTGGTTTCACTTATAAATTCAAGTCCTAGATAAGCACTGAATTGCGCTATATGTGCATATGTACTTCCACTGAAAAGTACAGATGATGCCAGTAGAAGATTGCCAGCTGGCATTCGGCCTGTTAGTGGTTGACTTTCCCAATGCAGAACTTCGTGTCCACTAATGCATGATACATTCACCGAGACATAGGATCCCAACTTTACTTTCCTCAGTTCCACGGCTGGTGTGTGGCATTGTGGACAGGTCAGTTTAAACAACACGCAATCCAGGCAGGACTCAAACACAATGAACTTTGATTCACTTACCATCTTCTTGTCTTCGTCTTGTTCCAGCACTGTGTCTTCCATCTCTGACGTAGACAAGTTGTCAGAAGTGTACAACCGGTCTGGATCCTTTTCCACATCATCTGTCCACTGAGAAAGTGAGGAGCTGCTATGCATGCTCATGTTATGGACGTCCTTTTGTAGCTTGACCGGAGTACTGCAATCTGTCATATCCACAGTGGTGTATGCACTGGAGCTACATGTGGCCTCTTCAGTGCAACTTTCATCCTTTTCATTGTGGCATGTACTCACTCATGCGATGATTGGCATTAGTGAAACTGTGCTGTTCTGGTCCAGGCTCACTCAATTCTGTTTGTACAACCTTGGATTTTTTAAAGTATGTGTGGTCTATCAGTGGTGAGACTCCTACTTCTGGAACCTGTACAGCTGCATCACTCATGGTGCATGGTACTGTTTGAAGGTCCATTAGCTTGACTTGAATTCCTATGCTGCTACCTTTCTTTTGGCTAAACTTTGTCTGGCATGCAACTGTACTCTGACTGCAAATCCCAATCTCCATTGTGTATACTTCCATGCCTTCGACTACCTCTTCATACAAATCAGTAGCTTGAACCTACAATCATATAACAAGTGTTAATCAGTCAATGCTTGACTAATGACAAAGTAAACTATACACACATTATCTCTGCCATGACAGCATAAGCATTTTGATCGCTGTGATCCTGAGTCAGTATATTCAAGGGACTCATAACGAACTCCATAAAAAATTTTTCATTTAGATTTTTCATTACACAGACAACCATAACATAACCAGTAGACTAAATGCTTATCCACACACTCATATTACTCTAGGTTTTCTGCAGAACTTACCTCCACAGATTCTTGACGCGCTTGACAGTCTAACATTTGGTCTTCCACCATGTGTCTTGACGCGTCATTATCTGCATCCCTTTGATTCTGTAGCTGGACATGCTTATTACTCTGCAACGGATACAAAAAGTATGGTTCCTTAAAATTACATTCACCCGAGTAGTGACTAATGATTTCTATGCTGAAGAGGCAATACAATTACACTCACCTTGCGTTGGACAGACCGTTGCTCTGTCACAAGGTCTTGCAATGTAGGCTGCGTTGTACTCAGAAGGTCTTCAATAAGCTGCATGGAAAAGTACATCCATTAACTGTTGCAAATTGAAATGCATACAGTGCCAGTATCCCACTAAGCAAATGACAGTAGGCTGATTAAACCTTTCAGTGCTCCACTGATGTTCTTACCTTCTGCTGCTGTTTCTGCTGCAACCGATGTACTGAAGATGTCTGTGTCTTGCTGGTCAAAAGAGCGAAAATTTATGGTACTGCCCCTTTTATTAATCTCCAAATTGGACGCTTGGGCTTCATCTCATCAGGAAGTAGCTGTTGCTGGTAGTCAAGGTGAAACTGGCTCTCCTCAAAGTGTTCGGAGCAGAGGAAATGTCATGGCTTTGCACTACTCAACGCTTCCTTAACCAACTTCGGTATGCTACCGACATCTCTACCACAGTTAATCACCCACTGTCTACACAGGTTGATGTCACGTGGAAACCGATGGGATGATACCCCCTCTGGCAGATTGTCTTGGTGCATACTAGAGTTGATTGAAAGCAGGATGGCATTTTGACGATCACCTAATAAAAATAGAAAGTACTATATCAAATCACATACAGGAATCACACAACTAATTCATGGTAAACTGGTTGCACTGCATGATAATATTGGTACAACCTGTAAGACTTCAACGGTTCAAATCGATGTTCAATGAAATATCCAACGTTAATAATGGCTGCCTTCATGTGACAGTCATGAAATACATTTGTCAGTGTCACAGTCTTCCACCTTAGTTGCTCTGCGATCAAAGTTTATCCTTGCTTCCAGCCTTTACATGACACATGGAAGTCGACAATTCCTCTGATTCAAACCAGGGCACTGTAAAACTCTACTTTTCTACATTAGCAATGTTAAAGGAGTTTTAATTCAGGTGAATTTCCCCCTTACCACAAAAACACTTTGCGCTACAAATGAAATCACGAAGCTTAGCATATAGTGATCGTATGGTAACTCTGCCGCAGCCGAAAACCTTAGGGATTCATTAGTCTTGCATAGACGGTGTGGCCGAACCAGTACAGAATTAAAAACCACTTCAAGGATGAAATACATTTTGTTTGTCTGCACGATGGGAAGGATGGCAACAGTTAGGCACTGGTGGACATTCTCCAAGGATTGCAAGTTGTGCAAATATTGCTGTAAAAAGACACAATCACCATGATGATATACAACAGTGAAAAGGGCTGCAAGTATGTACTCTGCTTTCAGAGCACTGTTAATTTAAGGCGATGGTAGACAGAAGCACACATGAAACATTAAGTATCCGAGTCATAATGATTCACACACTTTATTAGTACACAAATTTCAAAATAAGGTAGGGTATACAGGATTTGAAAAGTAAAAGCCTTATTGTCAATTGTGACCAACAATGCCTAGCTATAGTAATACTACTTTAATCGACATGTCAGTGTTCTGAAAAAATCCATAGTCCCTCAAAAGGTTTAAATCCTGTGTAAGAAATCATCTTCACATGGAAACTGTGTTCGAATTTGCGACACTACACAAGCGGGAAGCACCATGCGATTTCCATATCCCAGCCTTCATTTGTTATGCACCCACAACACATATGCACGGTAGGCCACAACCCAGTACAACCTGAAATACAGACCATTGCTGTGGTGAGACAGGGACACAGACAGAGGCACAGACACACACACACACACACACACACACACACACACACACACACACACACACACACACACACAACCACACACACACACACACACACACACACACACACACACACACACACACAACGTACTTTTTTGTCCACTGTGGTGGTTGGTAACGCCCTCTACGCTGACACAGAAGCCTGAATATCGTTCATAAAACATGTGCATAAAGGCATGCCGAGTCAAACTGTGGATGCACAGTCATGCATGCAGTGTGATCCGATGCTGAAGTTATTTCTGCCCATTTTTCAATTGCTCGTGGGGAAGACACACAACATAGGCATTCGCGCGACGTGGTCATCGTGCATTTGCCACATAAGCACCATGTCATACTCGACAGACTGCTGTAATCGGGATCTGGAGAAGGCTGTTCATTCTCACCACTGTTGCACGAACGGCGCTGCTTCCTTGGCTCTCCAGGTCGATACCTGGGCTCATATTGATATCCCTGTCTTGCACTACTTTGACTGTGCCCTGCCATGAAAGCTGTTACAATGTGGGAGAGAATAAACAGCCAAAAGAAATGCATGAGAATTGTCCAATGCAGAAAAAATACATGTGTTCAGTGTTCACAATATCACATGCATGTATATGTTCATATATATAGCAGACTGGCCGAAAAATCAGTCACCCTCACTGAAGACACCATTGACAATGTTTCAGTTTGGTAATGGGCAAAGTAAGCTGTAACTATATATATATCCGAAGGCATGTAATCACATTACAAAAGAGGGAATGTAAGAATCAGCTGTCCAGAAGGCACAGCGTGATCACATAGAATGCAGTTGCAGAAATATAAGCCGATGATCTTCCAGACAACCTAGAATACACAATGTAATGGTTATGGGAAGGTCATCTGCAACAAAACAGAACTAAAACTTAACATAAGAATTACAGGCCACAGGTAGAAAACCAGTCTAGACGTAGACCTACATGACCTTTGAACAAATTGTGGTAATAGGCAAATGTAGGTTGAGAATACAGACAATTGTGCAGTGAGACTGAAGTACTGTTAACGCACAGTCTCTTAATGTGGCAAGACTGTAGTACTACAGATTTTGCATTCCAGAGGTACTGTTAGGCAAATGCAATGGTCCCACAGTGTGAACATGCTGGCCATTCCAGTTCCCATGCCCTTGAAAATGACACTTTGCCACTGTTCTCAAACCCTCATTCAAAGAAATTTCGCTCTTGCAACTGATGCAGAAACTTCAGCCTTGGCCCTGACACATGTCATACCTATGAACCTCAGCGCAAGAAATCAGGACAAAGCCATACATAGAAGTGGGACAAAGGCACAAATAGAAGTAGGATTATTGCTCTTATAAACTTAGAAAGATTATGAAATAGTAGGTCTTGCATTAGTATGAATTTTCTAGAGAGTATGAAATCTGAAACTGAAATCTATGTCATTTTTTTCTATCTTCAGTCTCTAATGATTTGCCACTAATTGTCCCAAAAAAATCCCACAAGTTATGTAAAATGGACCAAAAATGTGATTCAAAAAGATAAAATAGCCACACAATACACCTGGTAACCTGTGAAAGAAGGGACACCTTTTAATATTAGTACTGCTAACTTGAGCAGCTGACAAAATAAAAAAAAATCGACATGCATTTCTGAAATGAAAGTAATCCCTAACTGAAGTATTACAGTTATTTATTAATTGTAAACCCTCCATGTTTTCTTCCAAAAATTGCCATTTCTGGGGAGGGATTATTAGGGGAAGAGCAACATTTAGAGCCAAATTCAGGGACAGTTGAGAGGTTGGGATATGCCTAATTCTATAAAGCAATTTATTTGCATGTACCTAGCAACCTGTTAATGCAAGAAATCTGGACAAGGCAAAATGTATGTGGGGGGACATCTAAACAGTACTGAAAATTGATCTCGTATAAACTGAGACAGTTGATCGAATAACAGGTCTTGCTTTAGCCTGCATTTTTCTAAAGGTTATGAAGGCTGAAACTCAGTGTCTGATTTAGTGACTTTATTCCGAAAAGATTTGACAGAAAACCACAAAATTTGAGAGGAACAATCCAAAAATAAGAAGCAAAAATCTATTAATTCTTCAAAAATCAAGGCAGTTGAGAGGTATAGTTCAGCCGGGGCTGTCTTGTCAGTTTGGTGCCCTTCCACCCCTCACAAAATAATGGTCGAATGGAGCTTCCAGCCCTACAGCCATTCCAATGAACCATTACTTGGCTATTTCACACCAGTTGCCATAAACAGTAATGTGCATACTGCTTTTCTTCTGCGATGATTTGGACTTCAGTTGAAAGTTTTATTTTGCATTTTACAGCGCAAACACCAAGATATATCTGATAAACAAATAATGCAGTCTCACAATGAGAACAGACTTGGCATTAAAACGTCTCTGCCCTTGAAAACTCAATCACTGAAACAGCATTAAAACCCACATTCACAGAAAATACATCTTGCCAGTGGCAGATTACCTTTGGGTTTGGGCGGTTTTCAAATCACAGGCCCCTTGCACACGAAACAGAAACATGCTCTTTGATACACCTTTCCTGATTGTATTAAATTATATTCCCCAATACAGAGAACAGACTTGGCATTAAAACGTCTCTGCCCTTGAAAACTCAATCACTGAAACAGCATTGAAACCCACATTCACAGAAAATACATCTTGCCAGTGGCAGATTACCTTTGGGTTTCGACGGTTTTCAAATCACAGGCCCTTTGCACACGAAACAGAAACATGCTCTTTAATACACCTTCCTGATTGTATTAAATTATATTCCCCAATACAGTACAGTTTAAGGGTCTTTTAAATTTATTGATTTGAAAATTTTCCAGTAAACAATGAAACAAAATGCATGCACCAGTAATAACAAAACTTCCCAGTTCAGAACATTTCCATCATAAAAAGTCTACTCAAACGTCTGTAGTCCACCAGTATCAGTACATATGCACACACACTGAAGTAAAATTCATCTAAAAAATTCCACATTAAAGAGATCTGTAACTAATGAAGAGGTTGATGCGAGCAAGCAACTTTGTATTTCATCATTTCATCTACAATTCAAGTGCCTGTTACCCTTGAGGAATAAATTGCCTATCTTACACTAAAAAAAGATAAACTAGCAATATTGCAATAGGAATGGATGGCAAACTGATAACAGGTTTCATAGTTACTAGGTATCTTCACCAACAAAGGAGTGCAGTATCCACCCCTTTTGCAACACAGTACAGTATCAGCAATGCATCCATGTACTGTGAGAGTTGAACCCATAGCCTTCTGCATCAAAATCAAGTATACTATCTGTTGTGCTATTAACAATGCAAGCCGACTCAGCATAAGCAGCACTAAACTTCGGCTCCCCTGCAGCTCTTAGCTCCTTGTAAAATCTACTCACTCAGCTGTCTGTCTGATCTTTGCAGCACAAAGAAATACTGAAAAAGACATCTTACAGGCCGCAAGTATTACCACGTGATATAATTTCAACAAACGTTGTTACCTGAATGATTTAGGCAGTGTTTTTTTTAATGACTCCTAAGAATAATTTTGCATCACACTTGCCCCCTTGCTTGCTGTCTCCCACACACATATATATACACACACACACACTTGCCCCCTTGCTTGCAGTCTCTCTCACACACACACACACACACACACACACTTGCCCCCTTGCTTGCAGTCTCTCTCACACACACACACACACACACACTTGCCCCCTTGCTTGCAGTCTCCCACACAGACACACTTGCCCCCTTGCTTGCAGTCTCCCACACAGACACACTTGCCCCCCCACACACACAGACACACACTTGCCCCTTGCTTGCAGTCAGAATCTGGACATTGAAGCAGCCCTGAAACCGACAATCAAAGATAATACATTTAGCCCGTGCCAGATAACTTCAGGTTTGGTTTATTTTCACATCACAGACCCCTTGCACAAGAAATATAACATGTTCCTGAATTCACCTTCCTACATATATATATATATATATATATATATATATATATATATATATATATATATATATATATATACATATATATATAAAATTATATTGCTTGTACAATGCAGTACAGTTTTATTGGTACCGCCCAATTCGGAACATTTCCATCACAAGTCTAGTCAAAATCAAGTCTAATAAAAACAAGCAGCACTAAACTCAAACCACTTCTCCTTGTACTCGAGTTCTAATTATAATTTATATTCAGCTTTATTAAACTACCAAGTAACATAACCAAGTAACGTGCTGAAACTAGCAATCTCTGTGATACCCCACTTTTGGAAATGTTGCTTATCCAAAAAAAATCTGCTGCCTGACAGCAACTATATACTTGTTTCACGAGGAAAACATGATCACAGTAAAAAATGAAAAGCAAACATGAAACAAGCTCACAATACACTGCTTAAGGGATTACTGCACAGGATATGAACCCCATATGATATAGATTGGCATTCTGTTTAGTTTCCAGGTAAATCCTGTAATGAGCTCTTAAAATAATGTAATCCTGGCCTTTAGTACAAAGACTGTCATATGCATTTCAGTACCCCAGGCTTGTATGTTATCTAGTTACGTAAGTATTCTCTGCATGGCAGCAACAGAAAGGCTTTCAATGTTGGCAATTCTTTAACAGTATGATTAATTCAACGTACTTGCATCTTACAATCTCAGACAAGATTACCAGTCTTACCAGATAGTCATTAAAGCATTGCTACTTAAACAGAGTAACAGGCACTTTCTGAATAATAAGCATCCTGCTCAGCTGGTGAACCTGGGAATATTGAGGCAATGTTACAATTGCCTCATGTACACAGACAACCTTCTCCTCCTCCCACAAAACACAAATACATGCGAGAGATGCAACTATACGGCCAAACTGGAGGCTGAGCTCTCTCAACATAGGACTGGCAAGACCAGACAGGAGGAGAAGGTTACCACACACACTATATACCCAGTCTCACATAGTACCATCACAACCTCGAATCATACACATAAACACACAAAGACATACTCGGAGGCTCTGATCAAAAATCTACCAAAACAGCAGAGGCCACCAAAGCAGACACCCAAACAACCACCACCTCAGAACACAACACCTGCAACACATAGACCTCACAGTCAGAGTGTCAAACAGTCACAGCCCTTAAGGCCAAACACAATGCCAGACACACTAGTCATTGGTGACTCCATAGTCAGACACACTGACGTCCCGCTCACCAGACTGAGTAAGGAGAGAGTTACAGTAGCCTGTCGGGCGCTAGAATCCGCCACATAACGCAAGCACTCAGGTCTCTCAACAGCAGGTACAAATATGACTCTGTCATTGTCCACACTGGTGTAAACGACCTGAGACGTACCTCCTTGGACTACATGAAAAGAGACATTGAGGAGCTCTCTGATTATGTAGCCCAGGCAGGTATGACCCTGACCTTGAGCAGTATCCTACCTTCACCAAGAATGATGCCACAATACAGAGATAAGATGATCAGCTTTAACAATTGGCTTAAACTCTGGTGTCATTCAAAGGGGATCCAATGTCTGTCTGCCTGGGATGACATGCTGGACAAGCCACGCTGTCATAAGGGACGGCTTGCACCTGTCACCCTGGGATTCCGGATATTGGCAAAGGCTCTTGCCACCTCCATAGTGGCTTTTTTAGGCAAGGCTCAAATTCTAAACCTACCACCCTAGAACACAAAAAAGGAAAAAACTAAGGGTAATGCTGCTCAGTGCCAGAAGTCTAAATCTCAAAATGCACGCACTCGAGGCCCTTCTCAGTATGGAGAACATCGATGTCTGTGCTGTGACAGAAACCTGGTTCAAGGCTCCTGAGAGCACCCCAGCACTATCAGGTTTTACCTCATATCATGCGTTCCGGCCCCAAAATCCGGACAATACCAAGAAAGGAGGGGGGGTATCCATATTCATCAAGGACACCCACACCTCAAGACTGGTGGCAACGCATGATGCATCGGAGACCATCCAGGTCCAATTAACCATAGGCAAGACTGCTCTGCAAATTGTAGCAAGTTACAGGCCACCCTCACAAACTCAGGAACCTCACATGGCTTTCCTGAAAACACTGGAGGGGTTAAATGGATCTCCAAACACCATCATACTAGGTGACTTCAATTACCCTAATACAGACTGGGAACACTACTCAAGCCCAAACACTCTAGCCCAAAAGTTCCTGGAATTCATAAACTCAAATGCCATGGAACAACTAGTCACCATCCCCACAAGAGGAGAAAACATACTTGATCTCATCATCACGAACATGGGAGCACAATGTTCAACACCGGAAGCATACCCCTCACTGGTGAGATCAGATCACAAACTAATCTCGCTGGTGGTCCTCATCCCACCCCCACCTGAAATAAAAAAGACCACAGTAAAGAACTTCTTGAAAGCCGACTTCACACTTCTAAAGACTAGTGTGGTCTCCTTTAAGGCCCCCGAGCCGGCGGAGAACAGTACTCAAGCCGCTGAATCACTTACAAATGCCTTCTACCAGCACCTGCAGGACTGCATGGATAAGGCAATCCCAAGCAAAACAAAGCCTCTTTGTACCAAAGGCAAGCGTCCAGTCTGGTGGACCCCAGCCATAAACAAACTCTACAACAAAAGGAGGAAGCTACTACAAGATAGAGCAAAATCCTTAAAAGGTAAGACATCTTTGATCACTATAAGTAAAAAACTAAGAGCTGTCATAAAATCATCCAAAGCAAATTTTGAGAGAAAAATAGCTAAAGACTCAAAAGACAATCATAAGGCCTTCTTTAGCTATGTTAGAAACCTGGGAGGAAACTCCCAGATATGCTCAGAACTAGTTCAAAATGATGTGAAGATTACTGATCCTACAGACATTGCCAACATACTGGCTGACAGGTTCAGTGCAAACTTCTCCCCCCCTCCCCCCCAAAAGGAGAGATATCTATACCAAACTATTGCAGCCCCCCAAACATCTCTAACGCCCAAGTGAGAACTGCTCTCTCCAAAGCAAAAAACACAGCATCCATGGGACCTGATGGTGTCCCCGGCTGTGTGCTCCACGAACTCAACGAGGAATTAAACCCACAGCTGTTTAATCATAGTCTCATCTCTGGATACGTACCCAGGGAGTGGCGCACTGCGACTGTGGTCCCACTTCACAAAGGCGGTGCCTCCACCGACCCTGGAAATTACCGGCCCATTAGCTTGACAAGCCTTATCTGCAAAGCCATGGAGAGGATCATAATGGACCTCATAAATAAAGACATAGGGAATTTGCAGACTTTGGATCCAACCCAGTTTGGCTTTGTCAAAGGCAGATCATGCCTTTTAAACTTGGTTGACTTTTTCGAAACAGTCACCAAAGCCATTGATGAGGGAAAGGCAGTCCATACAGCCTACCTCGATCTGGCGAAGGCCTTCGATACAATACCCCACTCGGGTATCATTGAAAAACTCATCAGCTTAAATGTTAACCCATACATCACAAGATGGGTTGCAAACTGGCTGAGTGACAGAACCCACAGGGTCAGAGTTCCTGACGCCATGTCAGACTCAAAGCCTGTCACAAGTGGTGTCCCACAGGGCTCAGTCCTGGGCCCACTCTTGTTTGGCATCTACTTTTCCGAAGTACAAGCAAACACAGGAGGGTTATGGCTGACAAAGTTTGCAGATGACTGCAAACTGGGCGCCGTAGTCGAAAACACATCTGACACAGATATCCTTCAGAAGGGTCTCACAGAAACGGATAACTGGTGCCAGAGCCATGGCTTAAAGTTAAATGCCAAAAAATGCATAGTCATACCCTTCGGGAAAAACAAGGTTACCCCTAGCTACCATATAGGTGGCAATCCACTGAGCACAGAAGTTATCAGGGACCTGGGGACCCAGGTTGACAGTAGCCTGTCATTCGACACCCATGTAGCTAAAGTAGTTAGGAAAACCTTCTACATTGCCCACCTTATCATGAAGGGATTCACATCTAGATCAAGGGAGGTCATAGTCTCCCTATACTCATCACTCATCAGACCAATGATTGAGTACAATGCCCCATTCGGAATGTATCTGACCCGACACTTGCAGCAGCTGGAGAGGCCACAAAAGTTCCTCACCAAAAGGATAAAGGGTCTCAAAAATCTGTCCTATGATGCCCGACTGAAAGAACTCCAGCTCTATTCAGTCGCTTACCGCTTGCTCAGAGGTGACCTTTGCCTGACATACAAGGCCATGTCAAACCCAGATTTGATGAATATGCTTCACCTCAAAAAATCTAGATCCGTCAGAGCCACAAGGGCGGGAGACTTAAACCTCGATACGGCTATTAATAGGACATGCTGGAGGGATAGATTCATCACCCAAAGACTCCCTATGCTGTGGAACAAAATCCCGGTATAGGTCAGGCAGAGCACCTCGCTGGCCTTGTTCAAGAGAAATCTTGACCAATGGATGGGAGATCGCAGATATACACAAACAACAGCTGTTCAGCACCCAATGTTCAAGAAAGACAAACGACAGTTGAATAAAACACCTTTATAAAACACAGAGCTTTCGGGACACACCCTTCCTCAATGATTAACATAAGGTTCATTAAAAAATTCACTTAAATACACCCAAAAAGACATCACATGACCCGCAGCCAGGACCATATGACCAAAAATTCAATTAAAAAAGGCTCAATATTTAATACATATAAAGGTACATATGAAATACATATAAAACATGAAAATTCTTATATAGAAATAAAATGTAAACATCATCTTCACTTCAATTTTGTTTGTTGTATTTTAACCAATATTGGTTTTAAAGAAACAGCTGTATTCAAACCTGGATATACATCAGCCATAAGACGTATAATCCATTCATATTCCTTTGTTTCTAACAGATTATTTATATCCCCACCTCTAAAGGGTTTCTGTACCATATCTAGAACTCTAAACTTAAACTTATGGTTCTCACCTAGTGTCCTAATGTGTTTACCCAGGGCATTATTTTCACATCCTCTCCTGATTTCTGACTTATGTTCTATAATGCGGTCTTTCAGTTTACGTGTTGTTTTCCCGACATAGAAACAAGTACAGGCAACACATGTTGCTAGGTATACCACATTATTAGATATACACGTTGCCAAATCATGAAATACAAATATTCTTTTGGATACTGGATGTTGGAACATACTATTAGAACCCAGATCCATACTATTAGAAGAAATTATATCATTGCAACAACTGCAATTGTGACAACAAAAGGTACCAGTTTTAGCCCCTATAGACTGCTTAATAGTATTGATGTTAAAATCTTTGTAACATAACAAACTTTTTAAAGATCTTTTGTTCCTATAAGCAAAAGATGGTCTCATGCCTACCAATGCAGCAATATCATCCTGTGCAAGAAGTACTTTCCAATATTTACTTATAATATTCTTAACTATATGTGATCTTGAAGTATAAGAGGTAATAAACCTTAATTTCTCATCTTTAGATGTAATAGATGGAACGTATCATCAAAATTGGAACTGAAGGTAGGCTTATAAAGTGAGCTCCTGTTGGTTTCTATTTCCTTCCTTATGTCAGTTAACAATGATTTAGAGTATCCACTCTCAATAAATTCCTTATCGTACTTCATCCATCTGTTTCAAAAAAATCATTTCAGTAGTATTCATTCTACTTACACGCATAAGTTGTGCTTTTACAATACCCTGAAACACATGAGAAGCATGCATACTAGATGCATGTAAATATCTACCACAGGATACCTCTTTTTTATGTATTGAGGTTATTATATTGTCACCTTCTATTTTTAAATTAACATCTAGAAAATTTATATCAACGTTAGAACATTCCATTTTGAACCTTAAAAATTAGTAGTATCATTAAGATGGTCAACAAATTCTGTGAGTTCAGTCAAGGAACCTCTCCATACAAAAACAATCGTCCACAAATCTCTGGTAAAACCTAACTTTCTCATTTATATATTTCACCCCATCAAAATATGTATTCTCTCCCATTCATGCAACACTAAGTTAGCATAGGTATTTGCTATGGAGTGCCCATTGCTATGCCTGTTAACTGCAAGTAGTATTCTTCATTGAAAATAAACACATTATTACGTAAAACCACATCAAGCAACATACATATGTTCTCAATATGCCTAGTTGTAAAATTTGAACAACGTGTTAAGAATTGACGATAGAATCAAGGCCTAAGTCATTCGAATAACAGTAAATAAAGAAGTTATATCCATAACTACCAGATATATAGGCCCATAGGTTATATCAAAGTTAGTAGCTTTCATATGCCAACACTTCAATTTTTTCAAGAAGTCAACTGAATCTCTCAAGACGGCATGGCAATGGGACAACAAGGGACCCAATTGCTTTTGCAAATATAGAGAAATAGGCTCAGTAGCCCAGCCATTGCCAGAGACTATTGGTCTCATTGGTGGATTGTCTCTAGATTTATGGACTTTGGGTATGCCATATAATTGAGGTATGACCGACATGACACAGTAAAAAAATGAAATAAATCTATTGAGATATCACAAGATAATTGCAAATCATAAATACACATGTTTATGTAAGATATACATTTCTTTACTTCTGAGTATGATATACTTTTAAATGCTGTAACATCCTTCAACAAACTCAAAACAGAATCAAAATACTTGTGTTTGTCCATAATCACAACCATGCCACCCTTATCTGCTTGTTTAATTATAATATTAGAGTTATTTTTCAGGTCATTTAAAGCCAGGAACTCTAAATATGTAAGGTTAAAATTCTTAACATTATTCTTGTTAGCAAAGGCCTGTCTCAACTCATATTCACATAGATCATTAAAGGCAGTCAAAATTGGTATATTATTAGGTATAAAAGTGCAGATATACCCCAGGGATTACCTCAGTGTCACTGCTCCACAGAGGCACAGCAAAATAATGGGTATAGTTCCCCATACTAAAGGGGTGGCGTAAGCCACAAAACTATGGGCTAGGCTTGTAAATGCCCTCGGGCAGATAGCCTAGTATGAACCTATGAACCTATAAATCAACAGTATAAAAACATGACAGAAACCAGAACATTCTGCAAAATCAAGGAGAGATGAAAAGCCCTTGTAGTACTTGTCTGCCTTGGAAGGGGGGATACTCTGCACATTTACACTGCATAACTGCTCCTCAGCTTGACACATCAAGAGTCAGTACATGGGGCAGTTGGACGCAACATGTATGTCGCAATTTGAAAGTCTGGCTGCCAGTGATGGCCCTGACACATGTCATGCCTATGAACCTCAGCGCAAGAAATCAGGACAAAGCCATACATAGAAGTGGGACAAAGGCACAAATAGAAGTAGAATGTTTAAATATTGCTCTTATAAACTTAGAAAGATTATGAAATAGTAGGTCTTGCATTAGTATGAATTGTCTAAAAGGGTATGAAATCTGAAATTGAAATGTCTGTCATTATTTTCTATCTTCAGTCTCTAATGATTTGCCACTAATTGTCCCCAAACCCCCCCCCCCACAAATTTATGTAAAATGGACCAAAAATGTGATTCAAAAAGATAAAATAGCCACACAATACAGCTGGTAACCTGTCAAAGAAGGGACACTTTTTAATATTAGTACGGTTAACTTGAGCAGCTGACAAAATAAAAAAAAAATCGACATGCATTTCTGAAATGAAAGTAATCCCTAACTGGAGTATTACAGTTATTTATTAATTGTAAACCCCCCATGTTTTCTTCCAAAATTGCCATTTCTGGCAAGGGATTATTAGGGGAAGAGCAACATTTAGAGCCAAATTCAGGGACAGTTGAGAGGTTGGGATATGCCTAATTGTATAAAGCAATTTATTTGCATGTACCTAGCAACCTGTTAATGTAAGAAATCTGGACAAGGCAAAATATATGTGGGGGGACATCTAAACAGTACTAAAAATTGATCTCGTATAAACTGAGACAGTTGATCGAATAACAGGTCTTGCTTTAGCATGCATTTTTCAGAAGTTATGAAGGCTGAAACTCAGTGTCTCATTTAGTGACTTTATTCCGAAATGATTTGACAGAAAACCACAAAATTTGAGAGGAAAAATCCAAAAAAAGACGCAAAAATCTATTAATTCTGCAAAAATCAAGGCAGTTGACCGGTGTAGTTCAGCCGGGGCTGTCTTTATCAGTTTGGTGCCCTTCCACACCTCACAAAATCATGGTTGAATGGACCTTCCCGCCCTACAGCCATTCCAGTGAACCATTACTTTGCTATTTCACACCAGTTACCATAAACAGTAATGTGCATACAGCTTTACTTCTGAGATGATTCGGACTTCAGTTGAAAATTTTATTTTGCATTTTACAGCGCAAACACTAAGGTATATCTGCTAAACAAAGCAATACAGTCTCACAATGAGAACAGACCTAGTATTAAAACGTCTCTGCCCTTGAAAACTCAATCACTGAAACAGCATTGAAACCCACATTCACAGAAAATACATTTTGCCAGTGGCAGATTACCTTTGGGTTTGGGCGGTTTTCAAATCACAGGCCCCTTGCACACGAAACAGAAACATGCTCTTTGATACACCTTCCTGATTGTATTAAATTATATTCCCCAATATAGCACAGTTTGAGGGTCTTTTAAATTTATTGATTTGAAAATTTTCCAGTAAACAATGAAAAAAAAATGCATGCACCAGTAATAACAAAACTTCCCAGTTCAGAACATTTCCATCATAAAAAGTCTACTCAAGCTTCTGTAGTCCACCAGTATCAGTACATATGCACACACTCTGAAGTAAAATTCATCTAAAAAATTCCACATTAAAGAGATCTGTAACTAATGAAGAGGTTGATGCGAGCAAGCAACTTTGTATTTCATCATTTCATCTACAATTCAAGTGCCTGTTACCCTTGAGGAATAAATTGCCTATCTTACACTAAAAAAAGTTAAACTAGCTATATTGCAATAGGGAATGGATGGCAAACTGATAACAGGTTCATAGTTACTAGGTATCTTCACCAACAAAGGAGTGCAGTATCTACCCCTTTTGCAACACAGTACAGTATCAGCAATGCATCTATGTACAGTGGGAGTAGAACCTACAGCCTTCTGCATCAAAATCAAGTATGCTATATGTTGTGCTATTAACAATGCAAGCCGACTCAGCATAAGCAGCACTAAACTTTTGCTCCCCTGCAGCTCTCTGCTCCTTGTAAAATCGACTCACTCAGCTGTCTGTCTGATCTTTGCAGCACAAAGAAATACGTACAAAGAGTTCTTACAGGCCGCAAGCATATTACCACGTGGTATAATTTCAACACTTTGTTACCTGAATGATTTAGGCAGTGTTTTTTAATGACTCATAAGAATATTTTTGCATCACACTTGCCCTCTTGCTTGCAGTCTCCCACACACACACACACACACACTTGCCCCCTTGCTTGCAGTCACACGCGCACACACTTGCCGCCTTGCTTGCAGTCTCACACACAGACACACTTGCCCCCTTGCTTTGAGTCTCCCACACAGACACACTTGCCCCCCACACACACACACAGCCACACACTTGCCCCTTGCTTGCAGTTTCCCACACACACAGAGACACACACACACAAACACACACACACACACTTACGCCCTTGCTTGCAGTCTCACACACACACACACACACACACACACTTGCCCCTTGCTTGCAGTCTCCCACACACATTTGCCCCCTTGCTTGCAGTCTCCCACACACACACACACACACACACACACACACACACACACACACACACACACACACTTGCCCCCTTGCTTGCAGTCACTCACACACTTGCCCCCTTGCTTGCAGTCACTCACACACTTGCCCCCTTGCTTGCAGTCACACACACACTTGCCCCCTTGCTTGCAGTCACACACACACACTTGCCCCCTTGCTTGCAGTCTCCCACACACACACACTTGCACCCTTGCTTGCAGTCTCCCACGCACACACTTGCCCCCTTGCTTGCAGTCTCACACACACACACACACACACACACACTCACACACACACACTTGCCCCCTTGCTTGCAGTCTCATACACAGACACACTTGCCCCCTTGCTTTGAGTCTCCCACACGCACACTTGCCCTCTTGCTTGCAGTCTCCCATAAACACACTTGCCCCCCTTGCTTGCAGTCTCCCACACACACACACATACACACACACACATGCCCCCTTGCTTGCAGTCATCCACACACACACACTTGCCCCCTTGCTTGCAGTCACCCACACACACACACACACACACACACACACACACACACACACACACACACACTTGCCCCCTTGCTTGCAGTCTCACACACACACACACACTTGCCCCCTTGCTTGCAGTCTCACACACACACACACTTGCCCCCTTGCTTGCAGTCTCACACACACACAAACACACTTGCCCCCTTGCTTGCACACTGCCTTCAGCATGTTAAGTTACATTCAGTTAGGCTGATGCACACTGCATTTGTTTCCTTATATTCACTGAAAAGATACAATACTTGAGAGGACAATTCCATATGAAACTGTTTCAGACTGTATTATGTTACATAAAAGGGCCTGGCTTCTCACTGTACAACATGCTGATCATAACCTAAAGATAAACAATCCGTGCTCAAGCCCCTTGGTTCATCTAGAGTGTCCTTTTACTCATTCTTAAAGAAAAGTTAAGAGATGGGCACTTCACATTGTGGTTTTCACAGTTTGGTTGGAATAATGGTTAAGGTGCTTGCCTTACAAACACAACGTACAGGGTTTGATTCTCACATGGGGCAATTAGCTAGTTTTAAACTGTGCAGTCACACACACACACACTTGCCCCCTTGCTTGCAGTCGCACACACTTGCCCCCTTGCTTGCAGTCACACAGACACACAGACACACAGACACACAGAGACACAGACACACAGAGACACAGACACACAGAGACACAGACACACAGAGACACAGACACACAGAGACACACACACACAGAGACACACACACACAGAGACACACACACACAGAGACACACACACACAGACACACACACACAGAGACACACACACACAGAGACAGACACACACAGAGACACACACACACAGAGACAGACACACAGAGACAGACACACAGAGACAGATTTAAGCCTTTTCTTCTTCTCTAGCTGCCCAAGAAGAACTGCTTTCTCACAATCTGTTGCCAGCATTGCAATATCACGATCTACACAGACTGCCCTTCACCAAAGTCAGTAAATCAGTTAAACACGCTCTTAAAAATGCAGCCGCTGATTGGAAAAAGAAGCGCCAAATGAAGTGTAGGTTAGAGGCATACAACTACTGTCCCATTCAGACCTTATTAACATCGTGCAATTGAGGACAACGTGGTTTCAGCGTACTAAAAGTATCAACGAAAACTTTGGAAAATACCTTAAAACAATGAGTGTTTTTTATATCTTTTGCTAACCAACTTACACTAAAAACAATTTGTTGCTAACTGGGTTACCAATAACAAATAAAATGCATACTTAACATTTTGCCACCCCCTAGCTTCTGACTCGAGAATACAGATGCCGATTTCACAAACAAAACTGAACGGAGCACACAGATGTAAAAAAAACAGCAGAACTACATAAATAATAAGCTAAAAACTCGGCAGCAATATTACAAATTAAAAGCAGCGTGCCACACTTACAAACATTAAGTCTACTAATGTGCACTTAAAAAAGGAAAAAATATCACAGCTAGGAACGCATGGACTGTAAAATTACACTTATATACACTAAGAAGACTTACCTTAACTATGAATTATCCCAACACTCGAGAAGATGCAGACAATACAAACAAGTCCTTCACACGAAATGGAGCCAACAGGATTCACTTCGATAGAAAAGAAGTTCCACACAGCAGCGAATCCGTTTTATTACGGTAATAGTGGGCTGGCCAAGGCAGTGATGACATCACAATGTGGGAGGATCACAGGGGCTTCTATACAGCATGCAAATAAGGCAGTGTTTACATCACTTTGGGGGAGGAAACGTCCCGGGATCTACTCGAGGAGCTATGGCAGATGTGACATCATCATTTAAGAACCGGCTAGACGTTTTTCATTTTGGTTTGAAAACGGAAACTAAAATAGTAGAGAGAGTTAGGAAGATCAGCTGTAAAACAGTTTAGAGGATTTTATTTTAAAGCTGCAGTTATTTTTTTTGCCTGTAGCACGTAAGGGGGACTTGAGACAGCAGATAGAGCTATTGGATTTGATATCCCGTTGTTTTCCTTTAATGATGTTAAATCTATTGCTGTTGGTCCCAAAACTGGTGACTAGCCTAATGGGTTGTGGAGTGTGTATATCCACCTGAATGGTTCTATCTTTATATTGTAACAGTTGACACCTATCTAGTTGGTCAACCTGGTGTAATGTTCGAGTAATACAGTCCTGATGATATCCTCTGGTAAGTCACCTGTTAGTTAAAATCATTTTGGCAGGCTCTAAGAGTTTGTTCGGAGGAACATATACGTTTAATACGTAGATATTGAGACTTGGGAATATTGTTGATGATGTGGCGAGGGTGATGGCTGGAGGCATGTAACAAAGTGTTATATTCTGGAAATTTTGTGTACTTGTGTTTCCAGTGTATGTCTGGTTATGATGACATCCAGAAATGTTATTTGTTGGTATTCAATATGTAATGTAAATTGAATATCCCACTTATTCTCATTGAGGTATTGTATAAATTCATACACATATTGCTGACCCCCCCCTCCCTCCACACCATCCAACAATCGTCCAAGTATCGGTCTGCAAATATCAAGCTGGTCCAAAAATAAGTTGACTGTCATCATATATTAACTGTTCCTCCAAACAACCTATGAACAGGTCGGCATAAATGGGAGCAAAAGATGCTCCCATAGCCGTACCACGAACCTGCCAGTATGATTTCCCATGAAAATAAAAAACATTTTTTGACAGCACGTGTTCAGTTAGACATATAAGGAGCGTGTTGAACCCAGGTGTGTATAGTTGTGATTTGTCAAGCCAGAACTGAATAGCCTGTAGACCTGCCCAGTACAGTATACTAGTGTATAGGGAGGTGACATCAAGTGTACATAGATACCAAACTGGTTCCAGTTGCGTATCCTGAATAATTTATTTTATTTATTTTATTTTATTTTACATTTGTTAACCGGGGGTGTCTGACTGAGCCGAAAAGGCCCTTTTTCAGCAGAGGCCCGGGGAGAAAAGCTCCACAAAGAAAAATTACAGACACATTTAGTTATTTAGACATGATCTGTATACACACAAATTACAAGAGACATGTTTTTACAGTGGTATGCAGCACAAACAGTTACAGTGGAGAGAACAATCAAAAAGATATTAATTTTAAAAATAAAGGTAAGTAATAGATTTGTGGTGTACGGCTGAACTTTGGAACGTAGGTAGAATACATACATAGTACACAGGTACAGTACATACATTGTAGATTATACAGTGTTTGTGAGGAAGATTGAAAAACTATTATCAATTGCTCTAGATTTAGTATGTATATGTTATCCGCTTTCACTAGCCTGGGGAGCAATCATGGCACTGCCAACTTTGCTTGAGATGTTGCCTGATGAGGTCTTTAAAGGAGGCTTTGGATTATGTGTTTTGAATGCTAGTAGGGACAGAGTTCCATTTTTTAGCCACCAAACTACTATATAGTGCATCTCCAAAGCTATTGTAGCTGTTGGTGACTTCTAGTAGTAGTTTGCTTGATGATCTAAGAGGCCTTTTGGCTGAGTGATGTTGTACTAGGTTTTTGAGGGAAGGACACTTATTGGGGAGGTAATAGATAGAATGACAGAGGCAGAGCTGATTGTATTTAGGAGGTTGGGCAGTTCAAGCCAGTGGAGCTGTCTCAAAGCAGTACAGTGATGAGTTCTATATGAGCAATTTGTAGCAAAGCGGGCAATTCTGTTATAGCAAGCTTCCATTTTGCTTAGTTCAGTTTTGCTGAGATTAGTCAGAATGGGAGATGCATAGAGTAGGGTGGATAGAAGATGGGAGCGAGCAATGGCTGATCTTGTGTTGTTGGTAAGAAATGGTTTGATACGGTAGAGTGACCCCAGTTTGGCATGTACTTTTTTAATAGTTAAGTTCAGATGACTATCAAATTTTAGGTGGGAGTCTATGGTTATTCCCAATAGCTTAGCCTGTGCCACTGGAGCAGTTGGAGTAGCATTTGTGGAGTAGATAGTGAATTGACTGTTAGTGTTTTTGTTAGAACTGGTTATAATCATAAGCTGAGTTTTCTTTGGATTGAGGATAAGTTGGGCTTTGGTAAGGTAGTTTTCAACGTCAGAGAATGCTAGTTGAGTTGTTTGCAGGAGGGTGGGAATGTTTTGTGCAGCACAGATTAAGGTAGTGTCATCTGCATACAGAATTATAGATGTGGAAGTGTGGAGGTCATTTGTGAAGACTGTAAATAGTAGTGGTCCTAAGATAGAACCCTGTGGGACTCCTATAGTTATGGGCAGCTGAGGAGAGAGAGAATTTTCCCATTTCGCAGCTTGGTACCTGTCAGTTAAGTAGCTTTGGAACCAGGTAAGAGTGGAATTAGATAGATGATATTGGTTTAGTTTGTTTAGCAGGATTTGGTGTGAGACTGTGTCAAATGCTTTGGACATATCCAAAAAAAGAGTTGACACTTGCAGGCCTTCATTTTTGAGATGGTTTACTGTGTCTGTGAAGCAGAGGAGAGCTGTAGTGGTACTATGGGCAGGTCTGAAACCATGCTGAGTAGGTGACAGGATGTTGCAGTCTAGGAGATAGTTTAGCATCTGGGTATGGATGCATTTTTCTAGGATTTTGGCCAGGGGGGAGAGTAAAGCAATGGGTCTGTAGTTATTAAGTTCAGTGGAGGTCCCACCTTTATGTATGGGTGTAACATAGGATATTTTCCAGAGTTTGGGCACATAGTTTTCAGCAATTGATCTGTTTATGAGAGTGGAGACTGGGATAGCAATAGCATCTGCTGTGAGTTTCAAGAAATAGCTGGGGAGTAGGTCGGCTGCTGTTGATGAGGTTTTTAGTTTGGAGAGCATGCTTTTGATTGAAGTGGTGGAAACTGTTTTGAGGGTAAAGCTTGTATTAGTGTTATTTGTGTTGGGGGGATAGTGAGGAAGGAACTGTGATACTAAGGATAGAATTGAGTTCACAAAGTGGGAGTTGAATTGTGTTTCGATGGGAACTTTAGTGTCAGGGGTGGTTGGTTTGGGGGTAGCCTTTTGGGTGGATTTTAGTAGCTGGTTTACATTTTTCCAAAATTTTTGCGGGTTGTGTTGGTATTTAGTTTGTAATGTTGTGTAGTAGGATTTTTTGTCCAGCCTAATGCATTTTTTTGCATGGTTGCGCAGTTCTTGGTACTTAGTTAGGCTTTGTGTTTCTTTTTTTTTTGATAGTAACGCCAGGCAGTGTCTCTGGACTTAAGGATTTGTTTGGTTTCTTTACTGAGCCAGGGGTTTGTAGAGGTTCTAACTTTGATTTTGCGTAATGGAGCGACAGTGTCTAGGTGTTGTAGAAATGTTTTGTTGAAATATGCTACAGCCTGGTCAAGTGGGAGGGTTTTTAGGGGGGTCCAGTCACAGTTACACAGTAAAGTGTTGAGGACCTCAGGAGAGAATCTTTTTGTGTTTCTAGTGGATATATAGTTAGTGGTTTTGCATATGCTTGTTCTACTATGTATAAAGTATATTATGTTGTGGTCACTTAAGGTGTCTGGCAGACTGCCTGTGTGAGGGTACAATGTGGGGTTGCTAGTTAGGACCCAGTCAAGGATGGATTCCCTTTTAGATTTTTTATCACACCTAGTTGGAATTTGGACTAGCTGCTGGTAGCCATGGAGATTTATTAGATTACTTGGTGGTTCTGATATACAGGTGAGCCAATCTAGGTTGAAGTCCCCCAGAATAAGGGTTTCTTGTGAGTATGTGGAAGAACACCAGGATAAGAAGTCTTCAAGGCTAGCAGGTGTATTACCAGGTGGAATATAGATCACAATTGTGGTGATGACCTTTTTAGGGTGAAGTTGAAGTTGTGAGATAAGTATGTCCCAATTATTGGGGGAGGGGTAGGAGTTTGGTAATTGATGGACAGTTAAGTTGGACTTGTAGAGTAAGGCAGTTCCCACCCCCTTTACGAAGTGGTCTGTCTTGTCTAATGATATTGTAGCCAGTAGGGAGAACTTCTGAGTTAGCTATGTTTTTATTTAGCCAGGTTTCTGTTAAAGCAACTATGTCTGGGGAGTAGTGTGCTATTGTGGCCTGGAGTTCAGTTATTTTATTTTTGATACTTCTCATATTAATATTTGCATTAAAAGATGGTTGGTTTTTCTGCTGTTGTTGATTTGCCCAGGGATGAAGAAAGTGGGGGTGTTATGTTTGGACATTTGAGTTGGAGCAGTTTGTGTTGGACAGGACATATGGACTTATTATATAATAATAAGAAATTGTGTAGTATCCTTCAACCTAGACCTAACCATAGGTAACAAAGATTGCAAAAATATTGTAAGGAAGGCAGATGAAGGTTCAGTTAACGATCCCCTCCCAGGTACTATTGGCCGTCCTGGAGGACTAGTCGGATGTTTATGTAGCTTTGGTAGTAGATATAAATACTGGTGTACGGGATCTGACACCTTAAGTTGACTACAAATTGTCTGACTAATTATGCCTTCCTCTGTTGCTAGGTCTAGAAAGGAGTCAAATTCTTTTTTGAAATTAGGAGTTGGATCCACTACCATGTGTATATAAAATCGGGGATCAGTCAGTTGTTTTTCAGCCTCTGCCTGGTACATGTTCCAAACCATAACCACAATGCCACCTCCCTTATCTGCCGGCAAAATAACTAGGTCATGATTAGTACTAAGGTCCTGTAATATTTGTTGTTCTGCTTTGGACAAATTGTGTCTAGCCAACTGGTATTCATGAGAAAAGTGAAGGTCTTTTAATAAACACTCCTTAAAGACTGCAATGTGCTTGTCCATGGGAGGCTCAAAATTGGATTTCCCAAAGTGGAAACCAGTAGATCCTTGAGTATTTTGTGTATCTGAAAAAAATATTTTCAAATTAAGTACTTTACAAAAATCAACAAGTTTCAAGTGGGTGGCCGGACCTACCCCCAAATCAGTGGGCAGAGGCCCAAAAACAAGTACTTTCTCTCTGAAGCAATGGGGGCTATTCAACTGGTACCAGAAGATGAAAAGGGACAAGGATGTTCATGTTTCACTGTTGCAGTCATTACAATTGGGTTTTCTTGCTGGCAGGCTGCCCACAGTAGGCCTGAATTCCAAAGTCTAGGTCCAGCGTCGGTTGCTGTCGCCTCTTCCCTGACGTTAGTGCGCCAGGGGTATAAAAGATGCAGCCGACGCCATTTTCTTCAGTCTTTCTTGCCGCGTGGTGCCCATTGCAAAAGCAGTTTGCAAATGCCGGTTGGCCGACTCCTGAGATTTTCGTGTTTGAATTTCAGATCCGAAGTCTTCATTAAAAGCCAAGTGCCCCATTGGGGAAACTTTTTTCTTGCTCCAGACCAATGTTAGAAAAAGTTATTAATTGTGTTTCTTGTGGGAAGCAAATACCTCATAAGGACTTTCATTCCTATTGTATTCCTTGCCTAGACGCTGACCACGACGTTGTTAATTGTCGGTTCTGTGCTAGATTTAACCAACACACTATTAAGCGTCGGTATGATTTTGCATTTCACTATTTTGGCAGAAGATTTAATTACACAATGCTGTCTGATCCGACTACCGCAATTCACAAGAAATGCAAAGAAAAAGAAAAGGGCAAGCTTCCGAGGTCCAAAACTGACGAGGCTTCTTCTAAGCCAGTCGCCGGTTCTCAGTGAGGCGCTTTCACAGCCCCTGACGCCCGCTACTTTAGAGCCGCAGGCCGCTACCGACTCCCACGTGGAGCCGACTAGGCCACTGGAGACTCAAGGTATTGGAACCTCGGAAACTATTCCCTCAGATGGGTCCTGAGCCACTGAGTAGGCATCGGCTTCTGAGGGTTTTTTCAGGCCTACGCAGTTATATGTAAAATCGACTTCAGCTTCAAAGGCAAAGACTAAAGCACCTTTAAAGACAAAGAAACAAATACAACAGCCACATGGATAGGCCTCCATGCCTAAAAACAGATGCTGAAAATGACCGAAGACCTAATTACTTTGATCAGGGGTTCCCATCCCCCCTCCTGATAAGAGGCCTAGGCAAGAGACAGAATATGAATCTTCAGATCAGGTTTCCATTTCTTCTGATTCCTCTTCTGATCAGGAATACTCTCTTCCTCCCTATGAGGATTCTGATGCTGAAGAAGCTATCCCTTCAGCTTCTCCTCCTGACGATTAGTCTTTTGGGGAAACTCTGCATACCACGAGGAAGCATTTCCACTGGGAGAGCCAAGATTATTCAGAATCTAAGAAAAGGCTCAGAGACTTCCTTTTACTACCTCAGCACAGGCCCCTTGCTATTCCACCTGTGTTAGACATTGTCGATGTTTTTTCAGAGTCCAGTCTGACTCCTGACTCCCTGCCTCCAGCTTCTGTTAAGCAGACAGATACTACAGGGTTCCTGATTCACATAAATTTCTTTTTAAAAACCCTGTTGCTGACCCAGAAACTCTCTCTCAGGGTCCCAAAGGGGTCAAGGCTTCCACTGCAAAAAACCCTACCCCCTCTGACAGTGATTTTAGAGCACTGGACAGATGGGGAAAAAAGATTTACACTTCTGCAACCTTGGCTATAAGGGCTTTAAATAGTCAGTTTCATATGCTTAAGTATCAGCAATATATTATGTCACTGCTAAAACAGAAAATGTTGATAAATTTTGAATGTGCAGAAAACAAAGAAATGCAGGATTTATTGCATGCAGTTGAACAAGTTGGAAAGCATACTTTGCAGTGGGGTTTTGATTCTTTGGAGGCCTCCTGCAGGGCCGCTGTTACGGGTTCTGTCATCAGGAGGCATGCTTGGTTAAAAGAACAGAATTTGCCTGATCATGTTAAAGTAAAATTATTAGATGCTCCATTACAGCATGATACTTTGTTTGGTGTTAAAGCAGAGGAGGTGTTGAAGAAAATGGAGGACAAAGCAAAATCTATGCAAACAGTCAAGGATTTCTTACAGGTACAGCCTCCAAGATTTAGCAGACACTGGCCTACAAAGAATTGGTCCTTTCCAGTGTCAGACAGGCCACAAAGGGGCAGATACAGACGCCCTAAAGGCAGATCCCAGCCCCAAGGCACATACAGGTCTAAACAATGGGGTGCTTCTTCCTCCAAAAGCGGAGAAGACAAATCACAGCCATACAGGAAACAGTCCCAATGACTTCCCTCTGCCTGCGCCAAGCACTTATCTAATGGCAGCACCTTTAGGGGGAAAACTAGCACTTTTTCATCAAACGTGGCATATAACCCAGGACGAATGGGTCTTGAACATAGTGTCACAAGGCTACAAGTTTCACTTCCGCACCCTGCCAAGGGCACACGGTTTGCCAGACCTGCCAAAAAAATCAATGGGCAGAGGCACAAAAGCAAGTTTCATCCCTCATGGATATGAGGGCCATTCAGCAAGTACCAGAGCAAGAGCAGGGACAAGGATTTTACTCAAGACTGTTCTTGGTGTCCAGAAAGGACAAAGCCTGGAGACCAATACTGGACCTATCAATTCTAAACGCATATCTGGATCTTCCAAAATTCAAAATGTTGACACTGCAGCACCTTCTGCCCATGCTGGGCAAGAAGGTTTGGTTTGTGACCTTAGACCTAAAAGAGGCATACCTGCATGTCCCAATCAATCATGCAGAAGATACCTCAGATTCATAGCTGGCTGAATGCACTACCAATTCTCTGCACTGCCCTTTGGCTTATCTACTGCACCCAGCATCTTCACAAAATGCCTGGCTCCAGTAATTGCATTCTGCAGACAGAGGAATACAAATATATCCTTACTTGGACGACTGTTTCATTCAAGCAGAGAACAAGGACATTCTCCTACAGCATCTGGCTTTTGTAAAAAGATTACTAACATGCCTAGGGTACACAGTAAACGAAAATAAATCAAAACTAGTACCCTCTCAAGAGATAATATTCCTGGGTGCAAGCTTAAATACAACTGCCCAGATGGCCTGTCTCACGCCAGACAAACAAAGGCAACTGACTACTTATTCAGACTGTTGGCAACAAAGGCCCAGTTATCTGCAAGAAAAATTCTGCAGGCTTTGGGCTTCATGGCATCCTGCATTCTGCTAATTCCATATGCAAGAATGCATATGAGGAAACTTCAATGGTATCTAAAAAGTGTTTGGACTCAACATTGCCACAGCCTGGAAACAACAATTACCCTTATTCCCTGCCTGCAACAGGAGTTTCGATGGTGGGCAAAGGCCTGTCACCATAACAACGGGCAGCCATTCACTTTACCCTCAGCCAGGCAGACATTAACAACAGATGCATCAGATTATGCCTGGGGGGCCCACATGGCAGGAAGATGTATTCAGGGCACGTGGTCCGCAAGTTAAATGCATCTACATATCAATCAAAAAGAGATGCTAGCTGTTCAGAATGCCCTGACAGCCTTCAAGAATCAACTTCATTCGGCACAACTACTGATAAAGACGGACAATACTACAGTTATGTGGTATATAAACAAGCAGGGAGGAACTCATTCCTATCCCCTTTGCAGACTAGCCATGACTTTGTGGGACACAGCATTGACTTACCAAGTACATCTGCAGGCACAATTCCTGCCAGGAAAGATAAATACTCTGGCAGATTTAACTAAGCAGAAACCTCATGGATCCCCACGAGTGGAAATTGGATCCACAAGTCTTCAGCATGATAACAAGGAAATGGGGATGCCCGGACATAGATCTATTTGCCTCCCTTCGCAACTGCCAACTACAGACATTCTGCACAAGGACTTCTCACAAACAAGCATGGAAAGTGGATGTTGCTATCTTTCAGCTGGAAAAACTTAATATATGCCTTTCCTCCACTGCCTCTCCTCCCCAATGTACTCCTAAAGGTCAGACAAGAGAAGCCAAAAATGCTACTGGTTTCCCCAGACTGGCCCCGCCAGCACTGGTACCCAATCCTAAGGAACCTGTCTCAATGCCCTGCCTGGACATTACCTCATATTCCTCACTTACTGTCCCAACAAAACAATCTGATCCTGCACAGCCAACTCAAGACTTTAAATCTGGCAGCATGGTGGATAATGTAGTCATTCAAAACACCCCTCTTTCTAAAGTGGCGATTGATGTTATTTTGGAGGCCAGGAGGCCTAGTACCAGAAAAACTTATGCTGAAAAATGGAAGAGAATTCTGTGCTTGGAACCAGGCACAAGGAATTGAAACAATTGTACCAAATATTCCTCAGGTTTTGCAATACTTAACTGAGATGCTGGACAAAGGCCTATCCTTTTCATCTATTAAGACTCATGCCTCTGCCATTTCAGCTCATTACAATATAGAGCCACCTATTTTTTTCTCATCCTTTACTAAGGCAGTACCTCAAAGGTGCCAAATATTTAAGGCCTCCAAGGAGATCACCAATACCTGCATAGGACCTCAATTATGTCTTGGAAAAACTCACCCTGCCTCCTTTTGAGCCAGCCGCTACAGCTGACATTAAATTTTTATCTTGGAAAACAGCTCTGCTCCTAGCAATAACCTCTGCAAGACGAGTCTCAGAGCTACAGGCACTCATGGCTGTGGAACCTTTTATCATTTTCCATCCAGATAGGGTTTCTCTGAGGGCAAACCCGACATTTATGCCTAAAGTAGTGTCCAGTGTGGCCCTTAACCAAACTATTCACTTGCCTACCTTTTATCCAAACCCACAGAATAAGGGTGAGAAACTTATGCATTCTTTGGACATACAGCTGCACTTCTACTTGGGCAGAACCAAAGCTTTCAGAAAGACTGAGCAATTACTAGTGGCATATGCTGCAGCATCACAAGGAAAGACCACTCAAAGCAGACTATTTCAAAGTGGATAGGCCACTGCATTCGTTTCTGTTATTCACAACATGGCAAATCAGTGCCTAAGGGCATTAGTCCACATTCAACCAGAGCAGCAGCCACTTCAGCAGCCTTCCTCAGAGGAGTACCAACCAAAGACATTTTAGAGGCTGCAACCTGGAGTTCCAGTGCACACTTTTACAAAGCACTATCACTTACCACTCTACTCTAAATCCGGGGCAGCCTTTGCCACTGCAGTTCTGCAGGGCCTCATAGCCGCTCCTATTCCTATTTAGCTCCAGCCTCCCAACCTTAGCTTTGGGATTCGACCCAATTGCAATGACTGCAACAGTGAAACACGATGAACATAGTACAGTTGTGTACCTACCATAAATGTAGATGTTCGAGTGTATTCACTGTTGCAGTCCAGGTTACCCACCCACCATCCCCCTTATCTTTGCTGGAACTTATCTGTACTTCTCTATTCTGTACAACCTTGGTGGTGTATTTGCTTGTAGATGAAGGAATAATTTACTTTGGTGCATGCATGCTTTATTGTCATATTTTTAGCCTACCCTTTTGGGGGCACCTGACATCTGGGGCAAGAAAAACTGAAGAAAATGGCGTCGACTGCATATTTTATACCCCTGGCGCACTGATGTCAGGGAAGAGGCAACAGCAACCGACGCCGGACCTAGACTTTGGAATTCAGGCCAACTGCAGGTAGCGTGCCAGCAGGATAACCCAATTGTAATGATTGCAACAGTAAATACACCCTAACATCTACATTTATGGTAGGTACGCAACTGTACTTTTCTACTTGTGACTTTTCCTGGTACCCAGAAAAGGCAATTAATGGCGTCCTATCCTGGACCTGTCTACTCTAAACTCCTTTTCGGAGATTCTAAAATTCAAAATGCTGACTCTTCACCAATTACTTCCTATGCTAGGCAAAGATGCCTTGTTGGCAGCACTAGATTTAAAAGAAGCATACCTGCACATCCCAGTCAGGGAATCTTGCAGAAGATACCTACGCTTCAAAGCAGGCTACACGCACTATCAGTTCTCTCCACTGCCCTTTGGCTTATCTATTGCGCCCAGGGTATTCACAAAGTGCCTAGCTCCAGTTATTGCATTTTACAGGCAAATAAATATTCAAATATACCCATACCTGGACGATTGTCTAATTCAGTCAGAAAGCCAGGGCATACTTTGAATCATCTGGCCTTTGTAAAAAGGGTTCTAACGTATCTGGGGTACACCATAAATGAAAATAAATCACACCTGCTACCCTGTCAAATTATATTTCTGGGAGAAAGCTTGAATACAGCTTCCCAGATGGCTTACCTTATGCCAGAGAAACAAATTAATTTGTCAACCTACTTCAAACAAGTGGCCACAAAAACCCTGCTAATCTGCAAGACAAATACTGCTTTTCCTTGGGGTTCATGGCCTCCTGCATTCTTCTAATTCCAAATGCAAGACTGCATATGAGGGAAACTACAGTGGTATCTAAAAAGCCTATGGTGTCAACATTGTCAAGACCTAGAAACAATGATTCCTATCATACCTTGCCTACGCCTAGAGTTCTTTTGGTGGGCAGAGGCCTGCCACCAAAACAAGGGATTACCTTTCACACCACCCCCCTGCCGCCCAAACCCTAACAGATGCATCAGACTATGCATGGGGGGCACACCTGGCAGGGAAGTGCATTCAGGGCAAATGGAACCCAAGTCAAATGCACCTGCATATCAATCAAAAAGAAATGTTAGCTGTACAGAATGCTCTGACAGCCTTCAATGACCACATTCTTTCAGCACAACTAATGGTAAAGACAGACAAACACCACTGTTAACTGGTACATAAACAAGCAGGGGGGGGTACACATTCTTACCCCCTCTGCAGACTAGCCATGGCATTGTGGAACACAGCCTTGAGCTACCAAGTGCACCTACAAGCTCAATTCCTGCCAGGAAAATTAAATACACTGGCAGATGGACTAAGCAGAAACCTGATGGACCCACACGAGTGGAAACTGGAACCAAGGATTTTCAACATGTTGACAAGCAAATGGGGGAGCCCAGATATAGACCTGTTTGCCTCTCCTCTGAACTACCAATTGGACAAATTTTGCACAAGGACTCCCCACAAACAAGCCTGGAAAGTGGGTGCTCTGTCCTTCAGCTGGAAAAGCCTGTCAGTCTATGCCTTCCCCCTCTGCCTCTGCTCTCCAAAGCACTACTAAAAATCAAACAGGACAAACCAAGGATGATTTTAATTGCTCCAGATTGGCCGCGCCAACACTGGTACCCCCTCCTGCGCAGTGTCTCACAGTTATCTCCATGGCACCTGCCTCAGACTCCTTCCCTGCTGTCTCAGCAGGAGAACCAGATTCTGCACCTTCAGCTTCTAACACTGAACCTTGCAGCCTGGCTAATTACTTAATCTCTCCTTTACCATCCCTCAGCAAACCTGTGATGGATATCATTTTAGAGGCAAGAAGGCCTAGTACTAGAAAATCTTATGCTGAAAAATGGAAAAGATTCTGTGCCTAGAACCAATCTCAAGGAATGAGCACAGCAGTGCCCAATTTACCTCAGATTGTACAATAGTTAACTGAGATGCTACACAAGGGCCTGTCTTTTTCCTCCATTAAAATCCACACCTCAGCCATTTCAGCTCATTATAACCCAGAACCTCCCCTCTTCTCTCATCCACTACTCAAGCAGCCCCTCAGAGGGGCCAAAAATTTGAGACAACGCAGGAGAGCTCCAACCCCAGCCTGGGACCTTAACTTTGTCTTGGAGAAACTCACTCTACATCCTTTTGAGCCAGCTGCTACTGCAGACTTTAAATTTCTTTCTTGGAAAACAGCTTTCCTTTTAGCAATCACTCCAGCTACTAGTGTATCTAAATTACAGGCCCTTATGGCAATGGAGCCTTTCAGCATCTTTCATGCGGACAGGGTGTCCCTCAGAACCAATCCATTCTTCATGCCCAAGGTGGTATCCAGTGTGGCTCTTAATCAGTTCATTCATTTGCCAACCTTCTTTCCCAATCCACAGAATAAAGGGGAACGGATACTGCATTCCTTAGATGTGCACAGACAACTTAGATTCTACTTGGACAGGACTAAACCTCAAAGGAAATCTGACCAACTGCTGGTGGCATTTGCTGCAGGGGCAGAGCGGAAGGCTTTTTCAAAGCAAACCATTTCTAAATGGATAAGCCATTGCTTTCATTTCTGCTATAAGCACCATGGAAAACCTATCTCCCAGGGGATCAGACCTCACTCCACTAGGGCTGCATCTACCTCTACAGCCATTCTCAGAGGCATCCCTACAAGTGACATCCTAGAAGTTGCTACTTGGAGTTCTGTACATACTTTCACCAAGCATTATAATTTGCCATTTTTCTCTAAATCCAGAGCTGGCTTTGCCACTGCAGTCTTGCAGGACCTTATAGCTGGCCCTAATGCTGTCTAAATTCCTCCTCCCAACCATAGCTGTCGGAGTCTACCCAAATGTAATGACTGCAACACTGAAACACGAAGAACATAGTACAGTTGTGTACTTACCATAAATGTAGATTTTTGAGTGTATTCTCTGTTGCAGTCCTGGTTACCCTCCCTCCTGCTCCCCTAACTTCTTTTGGCTATACCTCTACTGTCCTTTACTATGCTTAAAAGCCTTTTTGGTGTATTTGCTTTTTTGTTAGAGGTATATCTTTGTACTTCTATATTTATTTGCTTCCCATTAGGGGGGCACCTGACATCTGGGGCAAGAAAAACTGATGTAATGGTGTCGGCTGCATGTTTTATACCCCTGACGACCTGACGTCATGGAAGAAGGGACAGCAACCGACGCAGAACCCAAGACTTTGTTAATCAGGCTGGCTGAGGGCTACCTGCAAGCAGATAACCCAAATGTAATGACTGCAACAACGAATACACTTGAACATCTACATTTATGGTAAGTGTACACAACTGTACTTTCTAGAAGATGGTTTATGCAGTAGTAGGGAGGTAATGATATTCTTAATGAGTACAGTTAAGATAATTATTCATATTTACAGCTAACATAGAAAAGTGGAGACTTAATTTCTGCTAGATATTAACAGTGGCTTGAATTCAAGGCTCATTACAAGAGCTTTTTTTTTTTTGTTTGATTTTTTTTTTTTAAACAGGTAGTTCCATGGTATGGGCTTCCCATTCCCAGTACATGTACAAGTCCAGGAATTGGTAAGACGGGATTTAATGTGATGCTTGACATTTTTTAAACTAGTAAAAATTCTGATTTTGAGAGGTAGGGAGTTCCACAGTTTACAAAACAACAAGGATTCAAACTGATAAAAATTAATTTATTGTGTCTTAGCACCTCGGCCACAACAGCCTTCAACGAGTACAAATTTAATGAAAACACACTCCCATATATATACATTAAGTTATTATTCAATTAAATGCAATCAAAGACACAATAAAAACTAAATAGCATGAAATTTAAAGTAAACTTCTCCAATTAACTTCTCTGTTTAAGCCCATCAGTGACAATGTATTAAATTTCAGTATAAATACAGTTTCTTTATAGAGCAAAATGCTTTTAAGTAATATCTCCTCCCCCTTCTTAATAAATACTTGTTCAAGAATAGTTGCTTGCAATAAATTAACATTTCCATTATGTTTTTTCTATAAAGTGCAATGCTAAAGGACTTTATAAGGTTCCCCTTTTAATGTCTCAAATATGTTCCTGCAACCTAATTCTAAATTTTCTTTTCGTTTCCCTAATATAGAAAGGGTCGCAAGGACACTTTAAGACAATAAATCACACCTGCTGTATGGCACGTAAAACAGCTATGTGGTGTAAATATTCTTCCATTAATCCTGGAAAAATAGTCTAATAAAAGAACACACATTACAGTTATAACATGGTTTAGTGCCATAAGTTGATAAAGAAAGGGCAGGTCTCATCACTGGAGAGACATAATACGCTTTAACTAATTTATCCCCCAGATTCTGTCCTCTCTTATAAGCTATGTAGGGAACATCAGAAATAAATTTATGTAAAAATTCATCTCATAACAACAATTTCCAATAATATTTAATAAGGTCCCAAATCTCAACACTTAATAAATTAAAAGTTGTCACAAAAAAGATTTTTTTGTTGTTTTAGTCCTCTTTGGTACTTCAGCCCTAAAAGTAAAATTAACTTCTGTAATTTTGTTTCCGCTATCAATTTTTTTATTCAAATTTAACTGTATTAATGTATCAGCTGATTCACAAGTTTTTACTGTAACCCCTCCGCAAAAACATATCTAATAATTGATTAATTTGTTTCTCTAGATCTGCATTATCATTGCAAAGCCTAGATAACCTAATAATCTCCCCATAAGGCAGAGATTTCAATGTATGGGACAGATGGCAACTAGTCCCAAATAAATATTGGTTGCCATCTAAAAATTTACGATGAATTGTGGTAGTAACATGACCATCTTTCCTTCCTGATAAATGAATATCCAAAAAAAATAACTTCAGTTCCACATTGTAAACCATCAAATTTTATATTGGATGTATTGTCATTTATTTCAGTAAAAAAAGTTGATACTTCATTTAGTCCCCCCTTACATAAAAAATCAATTTATATTGAAATCTAATACATTGTCACCGATGGGTTTAAACAGAGAAGTTAATTGGAGAAATTTACTTTAAATTTCATGCTATTTAGTTGTTATTGTGTCTTTGATTGTATTTAATTTAATAATTATTTAACGTATATATATGGGAGTGTGTTTTCATTAAATTTGTGCTCTAAGGCTGTTGTGGCCGAGGCGCTAAGACAGAATACATTAATATTTATCAGTCTGGAATCCTTGTTGTTTTGTGAATTTTACTGGTATCTTACCAGTTTTGCCTTCTTGGTTGTTGTTATTGAGTTCCACAGTTTAGCAATGTAGCAAAAGTATAGAGTCACCTGAGCTGTTTTTACTCCTGGTTACTTCAATTAGTGCTTTATCAGTGGATCTTCGTGTACGGGTACTTTTAAGGGGGTTGAGGAGGCCTTGTAGAGCTGGAGTTTTTTTCAGGTTTATAGAACATTTGGTGAGCTGTAGAGAGTAGTGTGAGGGTGAGTTGGTGGGGAAGTTCTATCCAAGATAGTTGTCTTAGAGGCTTACAGTGATGCGTTCTATTAGGGCAACTAGTGGCAAACTTGGCTGTCTTATTATAGCAGGCATCTAGCTTGTAAGTTCTGATTTGGAGAGGTTGGTAAAGATGGGTGAGGCGTACAGTAGAGTTGACAGAAGATGAAGTAGTTGGTTAGGTAGTTTTTGCATCTGTGTAAGGTACCTAATTTCTTGTGTAAACTTTTGATTCCTTTCAGGCACCTTTACTCAGAGGATGTGCTTAAGGTTCTGCAAGAGGCCAGGAAGCCCAATACTAGAAAATCTTACTTATCAAAATGGAAGAGATTTTCAATTTGGTGTCTTTCACGAAATCTAGAGCCCACTGTCCTTCTATTCATATGCTGCTGTATTGATGGCAGGGAGTTTGCTCCTGAAAACTGTTAAATGTCCGGCCGTTACACAGAAGTTAAATGCTACTGCTAGTGACGTCATGCGCCTCTTCTCTGATGTTGGTTGTAAATGGACGTCTGTTATAAAGCGGATGTCAGCACGCATCCACCTTGGAAGTTTTCTGCTGCTTGTGTGACTACCAGCTCTGACCATCCCTTTATCGAAAAGTGTTTCTACATCCGACTCCAGATAAGTACCCCATATGGGTTTTCCACATGAGGACTCGCATGAGCTCTACCTATTCTGTCTAGGCCTAGAACACGACCATATCACATGTAGTATCTGTCAGGCTTTTGTCCCCAAAACCCTTAAAAACAGTCTAGCAGCATTGAATTTGTAACTTGAGAACCAAAGGCTTAAACGTCTAACCACATGTATGGACCCGACGTCGGTACCCTTGGAAGAGCCCCCGGTCAAGAAGGCCAAAAAGAACTGACTGCTGCACCATTCCAGCCATGCCTCTCAAGGCCAGTGAAGGCCTGGAGTCTGAGCCAGAGTCCAGGGAATTTCCTTCGGTGGAAGTCCCGGAGGAAGCTGTTTCGTTGCCCGAGGTCAGGTCCCAAAGGGAAACTCAGACGTCCGAGTCCGTCGCCGAGGGGAGACCTAGGCTTATTTCTGAGGAACAGCATGGGGTTTCTCAGATTGTAGTTCACAAAGACAGAATCTGACGTTGTGGATTGCATTCCGGCGTCAGACCCTCCTACTCTCCACCAGATTCTCATAGGAAGAGAAAATAGAAGACTAAGCATATTTCCCAACCTCTGTCTTTTCTGAGCTTCAAACAGCTCTCAGATTGGCAGGCCTTTACCCAAGGCATGATCAACACTCTCCAGGCCTTACATCAGGGCCCGATACCTACTCTGGTCCCTGCAGCCTCTACCCCCAAGGGAGCAATCCCTGCTGACCCTTCTGTGGAAGAGGATTCTTCAGAGGATGATGATGAATCCCTCACCTGCTCCTCACAAATGGCTTTTCCCCTGGGATGTGCCTCCCCAGAGGAGGAGTCCAATAGCACAGATTCCCCGGGTAAGGATCTCACCTTTGGCGAGACCATCACTAAGATGCAACATTTCTTTAAACGGGATAGCAGCCAAGTCACTGAGACTCAAAACAGATATTACAAATTACTCCAATTGGAGTCTCCTAGTCCTTCTGCTGTGCCCCCCTGTACACCCTGCTTTTCTGGATGCGTTCATGGCTGCTTCTAAAAAAGCCTGGTTCACAGCCTCCAGCCCCCAAATGTCCAGACAGACTCTACAAGGTGCCTGAGGCAGCAACATTTCTCTACAAGGCTCCTGCTGCAGATCCAGCAGTCATTTCTGTGACTGGACAAAACTTCCATATTGCTCCCCTCCACTTCTCTTCTGCCTTCTAATAAAGCGAGCAGGATGATGGAATGACTGGAAGAGAAGGTTTACACTTCTGCCACCCTGGCTGTAAGAGCCATCAACTATCAGACGCATATGGCTAAATATGCCCTGGCTCTCATGGCAGATGTAACAAAACAATTAGAAGAACTACCAGATTCCCCTGCAAAGATGAAGATCTCTTCCCTCCTGAGCTCTTGCTCCCAGGTCACAAAACATTCTATCAAGTGCAGCTATGATGGTGTTGAAGCCTCTGCTAGAGCTGCTGCCTCAGGCTCTGTCATCAGGAGGTACTCATGACTGAGACCGCAACCTCTCCCTGATGACATCAAATCCAAACTCTCTGACCAATAGTGGCCTGTTTGATGCAGCAGCTGCTGAGCTGTTCAAAGCCCTCCAAACCAAAGAGAAGGAACGGCAGGAACTGAGACGTATCTTTGTCTCTCCAGTACCTCATTTTCAGTGGAATTACCCAACAAAAACTTAATTTGTGAGAACTTCTGGCAAGAAACCTCAAACTAAACCCAGAAAGGAACACAGCACAGAAAACAGGCCTGCCTCCATCACTCCTCCCTCTTAACAGCTCTTTCAGGGAAAACTTGGTAGTCTGTGACTACCAGGTGCCTTCCTCAGACTGCCTTCTATCTATGCGCTTCTCCCTTTCCGCTTGGAAGCAGGTTACCTAGGACTTATGGGTTCTCTCAATTCATACAATAGGGATATTTCATGTCCTGGGAGGCCAGACCCCCACCCCAAGACCAAATACCTCTCTTCCCACCAATCCAGCAAGAACTCCTTGCTCAAGGAACCATTCAGGAGGTACTCACCTCGGCAAGAGGAAGAGGATGTTATTAAAGACTCTTTTTGGTCCCCAGAAAGAATGCCCCTGGAGACCTATCCCACCTCAACACCTCCCTCAGAGTTCCCTCCTTCAGGATGCTCTCTGTCCCTACTTTCATACTTGATCCTTCGTCAGGCTTTCCTAGTGTCGTTAGACATGACACCTACCTACACATCCCCATTCACCCACTTTTCAGGAGATACCTCCACTTCTCTGTGGACTCTGCGCACTTTCAGTTTTGTGTTTACCCTTTGGTCTTTCTACAGCACCAAGGGTATTTACAAAATGTTTGCCCCAGTTGTGGCATTCACCAGAACAAAGGGAATACAGCTTTTCCCTTACTTAGACAACATCGTGATCCAGGCTCCCTCAAGTTCCACAGCCCTACAACACCTAAGCTTCACCATCTCCTTGCTATCAGGCCTAGGATTCAACATAAACCTCAAAAAATCCTCCCTGATACCCACCCAAGACCAGGTGTTTCTACGGTGTCTGATTCTGACAAGGGAAATGATGGCTTGCCGACCTCCAGACAAGATTGTGATGCTCACATCTTATTTCAAGGAAATGCTTCCCCTAAAAGCCATCTCGGCCAGGGAATTCCTCAGAATCCTAGGGTTCATGGCCTCAACTATCCCCATGGTCCCCCTGGCAAGGCTATACATGAGGAAATTCCAGTGGTATGCAAGTTCAGTCTGGAAACAACACTTGCACCCACTGAAATTCATGAGTACCATGCTGCCATGCCTGTCCTGAGAACTCAAATGGTGGATCTCCCAGATTCAGAAGAATCTTGGCCTGCCCCTAAAGCCCATACCTCCAAACCAGGATCTCTTCACGGATGCCTCAGACATAGGCTGGGGTGCAACCCTAGGAAACTGGAGAGTGACGAACTCATGGACCCACACCCAACAGAAGGAGCACATCAGTATCAAGGAAATGAGAGCCCTGATATTGGCCTTTGAAATTTTCCAGGATCACTTTCTACCAGGCAGTCTGAGGTGGTACATGGGCAAAACCACTGTACTGAGGTACATCAACAAGCGGGGGGACAAAGTCCTACCTCCTGTGCAGACTAGCACTGCAGGCTTGGAAAATCGCAGTGGGGAAACCGATCCTTCTCCAAGCAGTTTATTTCCCTTCTGCAGAAAATGTGACAGCAGATTCATTGAGCAGGACCATGACCCTGTCTCACGAATGGATGCTGAACAGGGATATGTTTCTGGACCAGGTCCATCGATGGGGTATCTCAGATGTGGATCTCTTTGCCTCCCCATGAGCAGACCGCTCCCGACCTTCTGTTACAGAGTACTTCACCCAGAAGCTTGGAAGGTGGATGCTGCCTCAATTTCCTGGAAGGGGATGTATGACTATGCATTCCCCCATTCTCTCTCATGCAAAGAGCCCTGCTGAAATTTCAGAAGGAACAGCCCCAAATCTTGCTGGTGACTCCCTATTGGCCACCAAGGCAGCACTGGTTCCCCCTTTTATTTCATCTAGCCAAGAGCAGTCACCACAGGTTAGCCCACCAAATGGACCTACTCACACAGGACAATGGAACACTCCTACACCCCCAACTGTCCACTCTGAACCTCACACTGTGGGTGATAGGGTGCCGATTCCCTTCAGACACCTATACTCAGAGGATGTGATCCAGGTTCTGCAGGAGGCCAGAAAACCGACTACTAGAAACATCTTACCTGTCAAAATGGAAGAGATTTTCATTGTGGTGTTTAAAAAAACAACCTGCAACCACTGAGAGTAGAGCCTCCAGTGGTCTTGTCGTATCTGTGTGACCTTATGAAGTCTAGATTATCTTTTTCCACCATTAAAATACATTTCTCTGCCATCTCTGCAGGTCTTCCTTTAGTACCTCCACTAGCTTCCAGGTTAGAAGTCAAACTCTTTCTGAGAGGAGCACTTCATCTCAGATCCCCAAAGGAAACCCATTCCCCCACCTTGGGATCTTAACTTTGTCCTGGAGAAATTGATGCTCCTACACTTCGAACCAGCCAAAGGCTGCTCCCTCCAACACTGCACCTGGAAGACTATCCTCCTGGTGGCCATCACATCAGCCAGAAAAGTCTTGAAACTCCATGACGTTATGGCAGAGCCCCCTTTACTGTCTTCCACAAGGACAGGGTATGCTTGCGCACTAACTCCTATTTCATGCCCAAAGTGGTCAATGAGCTGTCTTTAAATCAAACTGTAAATCTGCCAACCTTTTTCCCCTCTCCACAGAACAAGGCCGAGAGGATACTTCATTTCTTAGGCGTTCACAGACAGCTTAGGTATTACCTAGCCAAAACCAAATCCCTACACAAATCTGAAAGGCTGTCTTACCACCCAAGAGCCCTGGGTCAACCTGTTTCCAAGCAAACCATATCCTCTTGGATATTTAAAACTATTTGATGCTGTTACACTACTCATGGCAAGTCTCTCCCAGCCCCAGTTAGCCCTCACTCTACCAGAGCAGTGTCCTCCTCTGGGGCATTTCTTAAAGGATTAGACACTGCTGCAATCCTCAAAGCAGCTACATGGTCCTCTGTTTATACTTTCACAAGGCACTGCAAGCTGGACTTGGTTTCTAGAGCCAGGGCAGGATTTCCCAGAGCCATCCCCCTTCAGTTTGTGGAAAGTGCTTCTTCTGGTCCACCTCCCCTTTCATAGGACAGGAGCTTTTGCACTCTCCCTAATGTCATGAGTGCAGCAGCATATGAATAGGAGAACATAGTACTGTGCAAGAACTTATCATAACTTTAGATGTCCTTCTGTTCTATATGCTGCTGTATAGTTTCCACCAAGCCTTCTCCCTCACATTTGCCTGATGTCCATTTACAACCATCATCAGAGAAGAGGCGCAGGACATTGCGTGCACCCCAGCGGTAGCATTTAACTTTTGTATAACAGCCAGACATTCGACAGTTCGCAGGAGCAAAACACCTTGATGTCATGAATGCAACAACATATAGAAGAGAAGGACATCTAAGGTTATCGCAAGTTCTACAACTATACTTTCTTTCTTGTGTGCGTTACTTAACAGTAGTTTGGCTTGCTCGTCAGTGGAAGTTCACTTGTCAGCTATTTCTGCACGTTTGCCATTATCTCCACCTTTAGCTTTCAGATTGGAAGTAAAACGTTTTCTTAAAAGTGTCCTTCATATTAAACATGCCAGGAAACCAGTTCCCCCTCCTTGGAATTTCAGTTATGTCTTGGAGAAGTTTACCGTGGCCCCTTTTGAGCCTGCAGTCTCAGCTTCCATAAAGGTTTGTACTTGGAAAACATTTTTTGTTAGCTTTAGCATCTGCTAGGAGAGTTTCTGAGATTCAAGCTCTGATGGCCTCTCCACCTTTCCTCGTTTTCCACAAGGATAGGGTCTCCTTGCATACCAATCCTTTCATGTCCAAGGTGCTGAATGAGTTTTCTCTTAATCTATTCAACTGCCCATTTTTTTCTATTCTCCAGAGTCCTCCGGTGAAAGGATCTTACACACCTTGGATGTGCACAGACAACTCAGATTTTATTTGGATAAGACTAAGGCCATCAGAAAAGTCTGATCAGCTATTTTTTTTCTTTTCATCCCAGGACTTTGGGTTTCCCTCTCTCTCTATACAGACAATTTCTTCTTGGATTTCTAAGGCAATTTTGTTTTGTTAAGATTTCTATGGTAAGACTCTTCCTGCTCATGCTAAGGCTCACTCTTCTAGGTCTGTAGCTTTCTCAGATGCTTTCTTTAAAGCCCTGGATACTAACTCTATTTTAGAGGCTGCAACATGGTCGTCTTTGCATACTTTCACCAAACATTGCAAGTTAGATCCAGATCAGGGTTTGCTAGAGCCCTTTTCCATGGCTTTGTTGAAAGCTCCTCCGCTCCTTCTTCATCCCAGGGCTCTTACTAAACTTTGGTACTCTTCCACAGGAAAGAATACTGCAACATTGAATAGAAGGACATAGAATAGTTGTGTAAAATCTTACCATAACCATAGATATCCTTCTCTTCTGTGCTGCAAAATTCTGTCCCTCCCTCCTTCCCCCTTATCTTGTTTCTTTCCTTGGATGGCATAATATTGCTTCTTAGGTCTAGTGTTCCTTTTGGGACATTACAATTCTGAGCATTGTACATGCAGACGTTTTATGGCTGACGTTGACAGCACACATTTACCCATCCCACATACCTTGCAGTAGCTAAAAGCTATTGTATGCTGGCCGGACGTTGGCTCGCTTGGGAGGAGGACTTTGCACATGTAAAGAATACTGCAACGTAGAAGAGAATGTCATCTATGGTTATGGTACGATTTGACACAACTATTCTATCTGTACTCATTTCAGTAACTTTGGATCTTTCAATATTAACTCTTGTTGTGTTTCTCTTCCCTCGTTCCCACAGCTGACTTATCTTGGCTACCCCTTCTTCGCTGCTAAACCCCATTTTTATCTTTTCATTATTTGACAGCTGCTACTTGCCCTAACATATCTCGCCCATGTTATATCAGTACAAGTTTAAACATGCTTATAATACAGCTATAATATCTCTCCACCTGCTCTTCCCAGTCTTTCATTATGCCCTATTGCTTACCACCCTTGTTTTATAGTACATTTCTACATTAGTCGATGTACATTTTCATTTCATCCCAACAAACACTTCCACTGCTTTTGCTTCATCTAAGCTCTCCTTATATGACCACTTATGCCACCCTGTTTATAGTGCATGCACTTTTCCCAAGGTGATGCTTCTTGTGTGTGGTTTGGCATAATGGTTAAAGTTTTCGCCTCATAGTAGCAACGAACACTGTTTGATTCTCACCTTGGGTTATTGGCTGGGTTTAAAATGGCCCTTCAGGGCACTTAGTCTAGTATTCATTGTGAATTATGAACTTTTGAAAATATTGCTGCAACTGCTGACAGATGTTTTTAGATTACCTCCTTGTGCTATTGTATTGGCACCCTGTTTACAGTGAATGAGTTTCTTTTAACTGGTTTTGCAACTCTTGGTACCAGTTACGTTTTATATATAGTTGTTTAGCCTCTATCGAATCTGTAATCATTATACTTCAAACATGTTGTACTCGGCGTCCCTGGCACAGTTTTTGCATGTTTTACTTTCACTAAATGTTTTTGGAGCTTTACTCCCTGGGCCTCTGCTAAAAAGGGGTCTTGCATGACTCAGTCGAACCATCCTGGTAACCAAATGCAAATGTATAAATATGCCCCTCCCCTTTCTGGGAAATTAAACTCATCTTGTATTTTTGCTATAGTCAGGTGTAACAAGGACTCCATTGAAAGGAGCTGTGTAACTAAGATGTGTACTTCCTTCATAAAACTGCTTTTTTGTTTTTTTCAGGTATCAACTGCCCCTCTCATTGGAAATGAGGTGGTAAGTAACCAGAAATGTACGTCATCTGAACAGAAGGTGTCAGATAATGAAGAGTCTAAAGATTCAAAATCAGCAGATTCTAAACATTCAAAATCAGCAGAATTGCACTCTCCAGTCTCAGCCAAGGATACAACAGAGACTTCCTAGAGTCTGACTAGGGACATCAAAAAATGTCATGTGACAAAATGGCAAAGCAGGAAGTACCTGGATTCAAAACGCCATCTATTTCTGTTTTCCAGTGGTAGGCAAGTTGGCTGTTTCCCCAAGAGAGGAACTGTGAAGCTTCACAATTTAAAAGGACTTCAATGCCATATTGACTGAATAGATACTGGAATACATTACTAATGTTTAGTTAAGAATTATGCACCTACTTTATAAATAACATCCTCTCTATTTTTTTTCAGTAACGGTATGTGTCTTTACTTTTTTTTTTTTTTTTTTTTTTTTTTTTAATTTCTGGGTGCAGTTGGCCAGGTCACTTCACTTCATAAATGCCTTTGCACCATGCAGGACGGTGCTATATGACTTGAGTCATGCTTGTTGACACCATACATCTTTTCATAACAGTGCTGCGTTTGGTTTGCACCTTAACAAAACTGAGTTTATTTTGTCTGTAAGCATCCTGTATGCATATAAAAACTCTTCCAGGAGTACATTTATAAGGTGCCATATTACTATGCCTCTGCAAGACTCTTCTGGCAAGCATTGCATTGTGGGTGTGTAGTAGGTAGATCATGCATTAATTTATGCATCTGACCAAGTCTGGGAAGCCATTTGGCTGTTGTGTTCCATGGTCTGCAGTGAATGCATGACCAGTTATTAAGCAAGGGGTACAGAAACAAAATAAATTTTACTAGAGGTAGATTTCTCTTAATCCCCCAGTTTTCATTTCCATAAGTTTCTTTACTTTGTTTTCACACCTCTTTAGCATCTTGGCTTCACTACTTTAAGGGACAAGAAGTGTAGCATCTGACTACCATTTCCGGGGCAGGTTTGAGTCTTTAAGCATTAAGGTCAGAGGGCTCAAATATTTGTGCGGGGAGTTAACAGCTTGTTTCATCAGCTTGCAGGTCAACAAACAGGCAGGTAAACCTTGGGTTTTAATTTTATGCAGCACACCTTAATTGTACTTGATAAACTAGAGTAAAGTAGTACAGAGCCCTTTTAAGAAAACACAAAAGCAGTCATGTCTCAGTACTTAAGTACTGAGACATGACTGCTTTTGTGTTTTTTAAAGGGAACGTAATACTACTTATGATTAGTCTTTCAATTCCTGGCCTGCCCCCCTCTCCACACACGCACACAAATGTCTTTTTTAACATTATGTAAGCTGTGCTAATTATCTTGGCTAATTATAGTGAGTCAGTGGTATTACAAATTGAGATCTTCACAGTAAATATACCCAGTTTTCAAGTTAAAAATAACTGAAAATGTTTGTAAAATTAACACATTGTGTTACTGAATTCTGTGGTTCATTTGTATTTTCTGCTTCTCATAATCTATTCCTACTTTCTTACTCCAGTTACATGTCAAAACTGGATCATGCTTTGTCACTGCGCAGATGTACTCCTTTGTAAAATTTATGTAAATATTTTTTTTAATTCAGCAATATGTCTGATAATTTTTTATGTATGTATGTGCACATATTCTATGTGCAACTTAAATTATTTTTAATTTTTATTTATAGGGTTTGGCTTAGTAAAAAGCAGGCCAATGACTTTGCAGAGCCACAGTTGTGGCATTTCTCTACTGCAGGCGTGTATGTATCTGTTTTATGTTTAATTTGAGTAAGGTGTCACTTTATCCTTACAAAGTAGCTGATCTTAACCTGAGAGAGATGCCATATGTTATGCATAGTCATTTGCTTTATAAACTTGTTTTCCATTGAAATTTGTTTTCTATCCCGTTTGTATGAATTTTACCCTGTATAGTAATACATTCCTCATAAGATTTCCTTTATTTTTGTATATGAAAATAAGTTATGGAAACCTGTCTGCTTTCCAAACTGTAGCAGTGTTAACCTTTTCCACTTGTGTCTTTAGGATGAAAATCTGTAACGATCCTTGTTTGCGAGGTCTTTTGAAATTGGGTTGGCTGGTACCTTCATGCTTCTGAAATACTCAGTAACCAATTTTAACATCGTTTAAATGTGCCACAGAAAGCCATAATCAACACAAATGCCCTCCTGCATTTATGCTAAGAAATGTGCTCACTGTCACTTTCAAAGTTTGTGTCCCACTTCTTACATTATCTTGGTTTCTTCCTTGCAGTCATGGTTGGAAAGTTCTTGCATTTGATATTGAATTAAGGTTTATGATTGTCAGACATTTTGTCTGTGTGCTTGCAAGTGCAAATACAGAAGCATCACCGGCTTTCTTTCGTCGTCTTAGAATTTTGCATGTCTCAACTCTCATTTGTAGTACTAATTTAACAGATGTAATCACATGATTATGCACCCCTTATTTCTTAGAATTTTGCATGTCTCAACTCTCATTTGTAGTACTAATTTAACAGATGTAATCACATAATTATGCACCCCTTATTTCTTAGAATTTTGCATGACTCAACTTTTATTTGTAGTACTAAGTTAACAGATGTAATCACATGATTATGCACCCCTTATCAGGTGCCAGGGGTGGGAATTGGGGAGAAGAACAGAGGAAAACCATCTTGCAAATCTTTAGAGAGCTGTCAGACTAAAGGTGGGAATTAAACAAGCACAATGTAATAATTATGAGACAAAGCCTAAGATGGTGAAGAGTCCAACAGTTCATTATTGGCTTCACTGTCATGTGCCACTTCCTTTTCCAGCAAGATGACCAACCACAGGGTCCCAAGATACTTCAGTCTGCTGAGCTGTGAAAGAGGTGGCAAGGAGTTTCCTTCCCAACTTCTACCTTTGTTGAAATTAAAACCACTCCCACCACTAATGTCTTGGCTTGGATGGTGTATATAATGGCTGAACTCTCAGGATTCTGTTCTTCTATGGTAGGTATGGGTTTTACTGGATTCCAGAACTTACTTTCTTGTCTATCCGCACAAGTGGTTGCTTCATACATGCCACTTAGACTTTTGGATTCCCTTAACTTAAGTTCTGTCCTTGAGCTATGGTGTCATAGAAGAAGCAGTCACTTTCATTAACTCTAAAGTTAACTAATCACGGATGCTATTTATAGTTATGATGTTTCTGGCAGGCAGGGCTCTACACAATGGCTGTTTGAATGGTACAGGACCCTCCCATGTGGCTGTAAGTGGGGGTGTTTGGCAGAACCCTCCCTCATAGAGATGTGCAGTGGACAGTAGGTGATTTGAAAGCATGGTTGCTTTTGTGCGAGAGTCTTTTGCTGACTGAATGTGTTCCTGTTGGTGATGCTTGTTCTGACTCTTTTGTGCTGCCATCTTTGCTCCAGACCGGTTTCTGGTCATACTAGTTGTATGATCTTTAGGTTGTTGTAAGATCTTCAGTGTGATTTGTAAGATGGACTTTTGAGAAGTTCAAGGTAGAAGCTATAGAAATCATGTATGTTTTCTCATTCCTTTTTTTTTTGTTTTTTTGTTTTTTGACTTGTAGCAAAAAGGCTGTTTCTGCTCCCTTAGTATATTGCCAATACGCAGTACTTTTTAGTGTTACAACTTGGGTAGTTGTAGCCAGTGTTGAATAGTATCTTGCTGTGAGCTGTTTAAGTTTGAATTGACAAGATGCTGTTTTAATTGTATATTGCAAAGATCTGCCATCTGAGAGTCACCAAGATGGATCAGTAGTTGGAATTGTCTTATACACCAATCCCAATTCAGCATTTTTTCCCTTGAAACTTCCAGAGCCTTTGCAGAATGTAATGCCACACACCGAGTGCCTAGGTGATCCTGGCTCGTCAGTCAGTTCTTTTCTGCAGTTCGCACAGTTTGAATCTTTATCCTGATATACATCAGGGAATGGTTGTGTTGCATCAAGGAGTAGTTGCTAGATTTTGATGTCTCGAAGCAAATCTTCAGTGTTCTTTTACAAGCAGTTCCCTAGTTAACAGCTAGCCCAGAATTGCCATAGAGAGGAGCACACTGCCCCCTGTCTATGTCAGCGTGAGAAACAACTGGCATTATCTAACATCTAGAAGGGTAGATACAGTTAAAATCCCCATTGTGTGGGATCAACAGGAGGTTCCCATGAAGTGCTCCAGGGCTGTGTCACAGCACTGTCAAGTGGAATGCAACAAACTTACTGTCCTGGATAGAAGTCTGTTAAAATGATTGACCATACCCCCCCTGCATAAATGCTAAGGTCTTCCTTTGCTATTGAAGTATTGACATGGCACCCGTCTTCCACTTCAGTTGGCACCCAGAGGACAGAGGACTAGAAGGTGCACTTTCCAACAACTGCAGTCAAGTTTCAGGATGTATGCACAGCATAGCCCCTATCAATGTCAGAGCTTGAAACCAGCTGATCTGAGGGAATAGTTTGTGCATTCACCCATCCTCAATTTGGGAGTTTGTCATGGTCAGGAATTCCCCTCCTATGGCCTCTTCTTCAGACCCAGTCAGGCTTTTGGGTTGCATTAATGCGGATCCATGTCATCACCCCCACTCCAGGGATTTCAGTTCCATGCCCAAGCATCAAGCAGAATTTTTTATTTTTGCTTCCTAGCCTGATGACCATTAGCCCCCTTCTGAACCGATTGTTTCTCATTCATTGGATGCCCTTCTGGTGAATGACATGAGAGCTGATCAGAGGGATTCAAGAGTGGGTCGCAACCTCATTCCAGTGGCACTGAGGATTTGGATTAATCCAACCAATGGCATTAGGGGTTTTAGATGTGCCGTTATGGAAGATAATTGGTTCTTAAGCCACAGAGCCACATACAGTGCCTCACTCAGAAGGCTGCATCATGCATGATCAGGAGCTAATGGGCATTCTTTCACAATATTTAACCGTCCCCTTCTGTTGGTGGCTGTTGTGTGTATGAGTGGTAGAAGCTACCACAAATGGCTTGGTAGAACCAAGCATATATCCGAAATCACATTACTGCAGTGACACTAAATGCCAGTATTGCAGCTATAGAAATGTGAGCAGCTCTTCACCCAGGATGCTTCAGTGTCTGCCACTTACTGCCACCCTTATGTTATTGGCTGCTGCACCACCATAGCTGCAGATCACAGCCATGTTGTCTCTGCCATAGGCAGGGCTTTGTCACTGTGTGCAGCAGAAGTGAAACACATCACATGCACGTGTTGCACTGCAGATCACAGCCATGTTGTCTCTGCCATAGGCAGGGCTTTGTCACTGTGTGCAGCACAAGTGAAAGACATCACATGCACGTGTTGCACTATATCTTGGGCTGTATGGCCTAATGCTCACACCAGACCTCTCATTTCCCAGCTCCCTTTCACCTGATATTAGGAATAAACACATTACACACACACCTAAACAAGGCCTTGCCCAAGTTTGCTCCTGGCATTAGTTTGAACACTTCTGCTTAAATCCATTTAAAGAATCTGTGGATCCCAAGACTGCTGTCTTTGAGGTGCACCAGGACAAGGAGTCATCCTCACCTTATAGCACTGTTTCGTGCGAAGACTTACTTCAGAGACATGAAATTGCCTCGTGGACTAGCCTTTGGAAAAGACTAATGAAGAGCATTCCAGCTGAATGGAACAAATCCCTTACCAGGCATTCTTAAACCATTTCCTTTGTGATCTGTTTGGTCTGTCAAAATTCTCAGCATTTTAGTGTCTTGCCATCAGGCAAACTATGAAAAGCTCTGGATGTGGATAAGTATGGCAAGAGGATATTGTTCTGCATCATGTAGAGGCTTCATCTGCAGATCTTACTTTTTCATATTCCAGTATTGTAATGGACTGGGCATTGGAAAAGCATGCTGACTCAGCAGAGTTTGAGTTGAATGTGAAAGTGGTGAAGACTCTAACATTTCCATAATGGATTCTATGTAGTCCAGATTCAACTTGTGATTATGTTGGCAGGGTAGCAGTCATAGTTATTTGTCTGTATAGAAATGGAATGGCTGAGGCTGTTTTCCTTAAGGAGGAGGACAGAAGCAACATTTTGGATAAATAGTTCAAGAGAAAAGTCCTATTGAACAGTGACTAGTGAATGAATTCTTGAGGTCTTCTTGAAAGATGAACCTTCTGACCTTCCCTCCAGAGTCACTGTGTTACTAAGCTTAGCAAAAATCAAGAGGAAGAAGCCTCTTTGCAGATACTTAAGTGTCACTGTTTTACCACCTCCTCTGCCAGCCCCGTCACCCAAGATGATGACTTTGCCAGCTCTAGCTGCAGCAGTGTTGAGTATTATCTGGGGCTACCCATGGTGGCAGGTGATTTCCATTTTCACCCCAGCTTGGAGAACCATCAGTAAGGACCCACAAGTTGCGAACATGGTTGCGCTGTGTCCAGGTTTTGGTTCATCACAAGAAAGATCTCTACAACGAGAGGCAAACTTTCTTGGCAGACCTCTTGGGGGAAGCCTAGGCTATACTGCTGAAAGAGCCATATAATGCTTCTTTCATTTGTAAGCAGGGCAGGAGTTTTGCACCTTCCTAGTTTTGAAGGTTATAGCTCATTTTGACCGTTTCATCCTGTCTTGGATGCTGAATCTCCATGTAGTCTTCTTGCCTCTGCTGCTGCAGGATCTCTAATTTGTGTCACTTGACATGATGGTATGCCTTTCGGCACATCTGTTTTGGTTCATACAGGAGATTCCTTCAGTGTGTTGTAGAGTGGCATTACTTCCATTAAATAGTAGCCGCTTAGACTTTTTTCAACACCCATAATGTTTACTGTGTTGTTGACCATGGTATCCAAAACCTTGCAGAAAAGTTTCATTTTGTTTCCCTGTTTGGGCATCTGGCTTATGGCAGTCTTATTGCAGGACTCTGAGTCCCTCTGATTACAGACGCTGGGGTCACAGCGTAGTCTTCTGATAATGGGTTGTTACACTGTTCGCTAGTTCCTTTCACCCTGATGGATTTACTGCTTGGGATTCAACCCTGTCTGTGAACCATCAAGAAGGATTCTCATTGTTTAAGGTATAATTTATTTTCTTACTGTAGCAGGCGCTCCAAGACATTTTCTTGATGGCTTCCAAATAGATTTCCTGCTCACTCATCCATTGATGGTCTTTGTAGCTAGGAGATGGAGTACACTGTAAGATGAGCAGCCGTGTACATGCATATTACTTGGTAACACTGTAGGTGTCCGAGGCGCATTGATAATTTTTATTTTGAAAGAGGTGAACTCTGATGCTGTTTGATGTCATGGCATGCCCTAATACAGCAAGACTATTTTTATTTTCTTCTGTTTCCTATTAATTCAGTGATGCAGCAAAACATCTCTCGGGTCAGGAAACTGAAGCTTCTGAGCTGCATTTCAAAGTGACGTGATCAAAGCACTTAGCTGAACTGTAAACTCTCATGCCATATTATAAGATGCGGCAGACCTGAGCTAATTATTGGACCATCTCATCACAATGTTTGTTTGTTGTATGTGCGGAGTTCACAGTTTTTTACTTTCTACTCTTCTGCAGAAGCAAAGATTAATAGACTTTCTAAGTTACAAGTCATTAATCTTCTTTGATGAATGCCACTCCACTGTACATCTAGAACATTAAGCAGTCAGGACCACTCAGAGGGTTTTTGATTGTTACTGTCTGCTGACAGTGATGTAAAATTTGCAAATTGGCGTAACTTAGGGGCTGGGTACAGAGTGATTACTCCTTTATTTTCTTTCTCTTGCTGGTCATCCACTGTGGAGTTCTTGCTGTAAAAATATCAGCATCCTAGTGGGGAAATCAACATTAATAGTTGCTTTTTACCTTATCTGTCTTGGAGTTAATGATATTGTAGACGTTGATGTAATGGGGAGTGAGCCCTTGCATATTGCATGTTCTCATGACTACAAAGGTTATTGACTAGATGTCCCACATGAAACTTGTATGCCTTTTTGTCCGCTCCTTTTCTGGAGACACGTGCCAAAATACTACTTTTTTATGAGATGTTGAGGAGATCTAGCTTAGGCACTACTCTGCCTGTAGTAGCCGTTTGGTTTTCATCATTTCTAGGGACCATTTTGTCATTTGTACAGTTGACTGGAGACCTGTAGATAAATGGAGGACTAGGAAGGTGGCTCGCAGAGTGCTTCAAGCAACAGTACTGATCACGAAACTTACATGGAATATAGCTTGAGATGTAAAGTGCCTTTATTGTTAATGTACTTTGCACACTTGTTGCATTCGTGCATCTGTTTAAACATGTTTTGTCTTTTGTCATAGCTGTAAATGATGGTGCCTTGCAGTTGCATATATTTCCTGCTCCGTAAATCACAAAGTATGCTCCATTGTTGCAGCTGTTTCTTTACAAATTTTATGAACAAACATTTCTCTTAAGGTGTGAGTGGTGTACATGTCTGTCTTTGAAAGGCACAGTATTCATGAGACTTGTAAAACAATTCTCTTATTTATGGATGGCTTGGAAATCTTGTCAGTTTATCCCAATTAGTAGGAATTCTAAAACTGATGCCGTCTTTGTCTTACTGATATTGGGTAGTGTCTGTGTAGGCTCATGAAATAAGAGGTTCTTCCACTGATCTTTGTGTACAGACTTAATTATTTTGCTTCTCCGCCTTTCCTTAGGTAGCAACTTTTCTTCCTGGGACGTGGAGCTTTGGAATTATTGCTTCCTTCCCTTTCACAGTACTGTGAATACCAATATGAGCATTTTATTTAATTAATTACAGTCTAGGTGCTTCTACAGTTACATCCCTGTTCATATTTGCATTAATAATTCCACAACCATGCTACATACAAGGTTTTAAGCAATTTCATTTTAAGGTTTACACAAAGGCAAACACAACTGTATTGATGCTTAATCTCTGTCTAGTGCAGGTAAAAAGATATTAATTGTTCACGTAATATTTATATTGTCATAAATTTCATGTTTTTTCTAAATATCTCGAGAAACAAGTAGCACAGACAGAAGGGCTTAGCATAATATGAAAGCTCTCAGTTGAACAAATAAAATGCTGGCAATATGCCAGTGTTGTAAGATATTGTAAGTTGTTTACAAAATATTACAAACATAATAGTTACTGTGTTTATTGTGACTTATAAAATGCAGTTTAAGACCTAGAACCTGCGGAATACTGCCACTATAAAAATAGCTTGTTCTGAAGAGTTTGACATTTATACTTCAGTAATCTCAAGAGTTCCAAAGATACAAACATAGGTTCATAGGTAGGTACTAGGCTATCAGCCCAAGGGCCTATGTAAGCCTAGCCAGCAAGGTTCCATGGCTTACGCCACCCAAGAAAGTTATTTTCCTGTGCCACTGTCCAGCAGAAACACAGAAGTGATCCCCGGAGTATATTTCCTATTTCCCATCCACTCGTCAAGATTTTTCTTGAAGAGTGCTAATGAAGAACTTTGCCATGACATAGATGGGTAGCTTGTTCCAGAGTGTAGGAAATCTGCTTGAAATGTGAGAACATAAGACCGTAATTTGATTTTATCAAAAAGCATAGGCTCCACCCATTGGAAGTTAAAGTGCCAAACTTCTGTAGCACCATTTGGGGGAATGAGATCAACATGTCTTTATTTGAGAGATGCAGTAGTTAATGCTGTTATCCTATGGTTTTGTCTGCTTCATCTGACAGAAAATCTTTTGAGACTGTTTGCCAAAATGTGATTATAAATAACTTTACTGTTTTTTGTGAGGTTGCTGTGTCCCATTTCACAGAAGTCCCTAGGGACTTCTTCAGTATTGCTGCTGAACTGTGCATTTTTCTGTTTATTTCTTTCCATTGCAGTGTGCTTGACTTGTAGCTTTAATTTTATTTTTCTTAATCCTGCGCATATTTTATTCATTTTTCTTTTTTAAATTACCAGTTCTGCACATATTTTATTTAATTTTCTTTTTAGATTGCCACTGGGTCTTTAAACTTGATACGCATTTTAGTCAAATCTTGGGCCACTATACAGCACTAATATCTCTTTATTACTTTAGATTAATAGTATTTTATGATGCAATATCACTGATATTCCTGTATTACTGTGAATGATTAGAGTTGTTATATACTTTGTTCTGCCACCAGAGCTGCCATTGCAACATCATTTTTCAACTAAAATGTCTTTATTCCATTATTTATTTGACTGTAGTATGAATTCCTGGTCCTTTGAGAAATTCAGGAGGATATCAGCACTTTTTTTTTTTGTTTTGTTTTTTTAATACTGGCACTCTGACTAGGGTCTTGTATATTAATGAACTACATTTTCATAGGCCATTTCTTTTCTCATTCGCAAACTGCAGCCAACCTGGTGCATTTATAAAGACTAAGAACTGCTTCGCTCTTTTGGTTAAAGATGTCATGCTTTACAATTTATCCCCACCTTAAAAATGTGTTGTGAATGACAGATTGCTTCTCTGCAAAGCAGTTTTATCTGTTTCATTCATTAAATATAGTTGGTTGGCCTTAGCAACAAAGAAAAATGTCAGGATTTTGTTGCAGCTTGTTTAGTGAGATTTGATCAAAATATCCCATAAACTAAGCAGTAGGATATTCCAGCAAAAGGAATTTCATGTGAGAACGTGGGATTTTATGCTAATCTTACTTCATGGGCACTGGAAAAGTTCAGTGACAGAGAAATGGCACACAAAAGGAGAAGCAGCTAAGTCACAGTATAGGGATAGATTATTAGGAAGGAAAATATGTTGCGGAATGAATAAAGTATGTACACTTGGTACTGATTCTTGGGTCATCCTACCATACAGAAACTCGCAACGGGCCCGATTTGGAGAGTTTTTACATCATCCCTAGCAAGCGGACATCCAAGGACTGACATCTGGGTAAAAGGAGATCATCCTTCGACACCATCTTTTTAGCTCTTTATTGCCATGCAGTCCAATGCTGTTAACCATGTATACAGTACACTCCTAGTTAGTCGGATTGTTTTTTTTTTCCCCCCAGAGTTTTTTCTCTCCTAGTCAGATAAGTATCCAAGCAAAAGATCTTAAACGCAGGGCCAGAGTCCTAGCTGCTCATATGGAGTCTTTGGTCTCTGTTACCTCCACGACTTTGCAGCCTCCAGCTTTGACTAGCATTACCCCAAAAAAATGGAGAGACGAAACAATTCAAAGAAAATCATGGAAGATACGGCCAATGTTTTAGCCCACACTGCCAAATCTACCAATGACTCATGTGAGGTGCCTTTGCAGCCTCCTGGTCCAGCAACTTTTAGGCCAGAACCTCTGGTGTGACCCCCCTTGGGCAGTCACCATGGTTCCAGGTGTACAGCTTTCTTCTTCCATGTCATCACTGTTAGGTGCATCTGAGGTCACTCTGCAGTCCACAGCTTATGACAGTCATGTCACTGTTTCCAAGGGAGATGTCTTAACTTCCTCAGCCTTGGAAACCCAGATCAGTATCACAGTTGACCGACCATATCCTCTAGTTACTTTGACAAAATGGATGCCTAAAGTGAAAAGAACAGTCAGCCTTCCTCTGCCTTTGCCTCAGCTCTGTCACTTCAGCTCTAACTGAAGAACACGACCTCTTAAACTAGCCCAGGAGTTCATGGCCTTCATGAAACCCAGACATAACAGAACCACTGTACCTTAAGCCTCCCTATCCAAGAGGCCTAGGGAGGTGGATTTTCAAGAAGATTCACAATCTTTCATCTCTGAGGATGAAGACAAATTATCCCACTCTGAACACCTTCCCATCTAACCTTATCCGGACTCTGACTCGGATGATACTTTCTCATCTCCCTCTTCCCCAAAGGACCTCTCTTTTGAGGATAACCTTCATAAAATGGAGGAATTTAATTGGGAAAGCAAACAATTCTCTCAAGCTCAGGCTCACTATAGGGAATTATAGTCTCAAGCCCTCACGTGTAAAGAGCCTTTCACAGTCTGTCACAGGAATAGGGTCATTTTCAAACTAGTTTCTGTAAAGTGTGCAGGTCCTGCGCTTTTGGGTTTCTTCAGTAATGAGTTTTTGCAGTGCTTTTTATAATCCTCAATCTGTGCTAATCCCTAGCTGTATTAAAACTCCCAGTATGACTCATTGTTTTACTGGTGTGGGTTTCCTGGTCCCCTTCAAATTGTTTGGGTCAGAAGTGGTATGATTTATCCAACCCATTCTGTCCAGGACCTAGTTTTCCTATTTGAAGATCTCTTAATGTGTCTGTATGTGTCTGCACCTTCATGTTGGAGTGCCTGATGCCTTTTTGCTTACAGATCCTCTACACTGTTAAAACCATTGGTTGCACTGTTATCGTAAACAGCAACCTCTCATCCCAAATGGTGACGAGCTGGCCAATTCCACTCCCTTTCCTCCTCTGGCTAACCTTTCGCCAGCTGCTGTTCTACTTGTGCACAGGTCATGAGTGCCATAAAACGGATACCTAATCATCTGAAAGTGGGATTGCTAGTCTAATACCTTCTGGTATCGCTTTGTAAGGCAGATTTCCTATATGTAGCTTTCTTTTCCAAGCCTTTATCTCCATAAGCTGAATTATACCCAGTAGTGGGGTGCACTGTACCTTAAAATTGCATTTATCTACAGAGGTCAGACGTGTAAAATTAATGTTGTGAAATACCCAGAGCAGATTTTGATTTATAGCTTGGATCTATAGCACAGAGGGATGGAGCCTTTACTGTAGTCCCGGTGACCAGGGTTTGATTGGTGGCCCTGACACTGGAGGATCCAGGTCGTAAGGGAAAGGAACTCTTCTTTTACACCTCTTGTGTATGTGGGGGGGGGACATGCTGTCGGGGGCACACAGGGATAGTACAGTTTCTCTAGTGGAGAGCAAGGAAACAGCTTCTCATGGTTTGTGGGTGGAGCTGCTTGCTGTAAATGTCCCTTGTGGAAGTGAGGGTACACCCCATGAAGAGAACCTGTTGCACGCCCCTTTCCCCTTACATAGCCAGTTGTGCCCAAGGACAAAAAAACTCACTAACCACCCAGATGGCTGTCTTGACTCTTGCCTTTTGAGAAAGAAATTGAGAATACAAATGATTCTGATGTTTGAGTGGGGCTGATGTTGACAGCAGAGGCAAATGAGCACAACATTGTATCTTCTGCTTGAGTCATTGAAATTGTTTCAGTACATTCCCACTGCTTTATTTCCAAGTACATTTTTCAAGTTATGGGACTCTATTTAAGGTAGAAGGGATTAATTCAAAATCAAGTTATGTGCCCTGATGTTAAACTGCCAGATAGTTTTTTACATAAGAAATAGATTCTGGTACTTTTTCTGTGTATACCAACAGTGATTGTTTTTTTCTTTTCTTTCTTTCTTTCTCAGCAGTTATTTGACTATGGAGTTACTGAATGTAAATAATGGGATGGGGCACCAGAACACTTTGCTGAATGGAAGCTTCAGCCAGGTTTCTTGTTTTCATTCATCTAGAAGTTCAATCACTTTAGTCTCAGTGAAACATAGGCTAAGCTAATTTGAGTTACACTTGCGGTCGTAGATTTTTCAAGAACTGACGGCTGTTGGCTGTAGTCAGTCATTTCACTATGATACTGGTATTGCGCTATTTGTGGTATGTCAAAACCCTACTGGATTACACCTTTTTGAATGTTTTTATTGCTTAACTCTATTTTGTGTGTGTTTTGAAAGCATTGCTTAGCACTAGAAATGTTCTGGAGACCTGTACTGGTTTGTGAGACTTAAATGTTGTTCTGAGCTTCCTTATTTTCTTGGAAAACAGACATGAAAGATAAGAATGCCTAGAGTATTCAGTACAAAAAATCAGTGTAGTTTGCTTTGCAGACCAGGCTATAGTACTTGCATTACATTTTGGAAGCCCGAACAGATTGTTAAGTTTGTCAAACCAGTCATAAGGGAATGCATGTTGTTCAAAATCAAACTGCTGTAAAGTAGTGAAAAGACTGCATTGCTGTATAGAACTTGTGACTTGCAAGAACCAAGGAAATCATCGACACACCAGCTGGTGCTGTAAATGGTACTAATTAGAAAAAGGGTGTAATATATGCATTTGGTTTCCTACCAGCTCTTTGGGAGAAGACATTTGTTTTCCATTTTGTAGCTCTGCTGAGCTGGCAAATTAGCAAAAGCAGCCATGTCTCTTAAGTGTATTGATGACAAATTTATTTACTCACGAGTGTCATACCAGTGGGACCTTCCTTTTGAAAATAGTATGCCATGGACATTTTCCAAGTAATAAAAGAAGCTAGAGAATCCGTGGTAATATCACCTGTAGTATGTAAAACACAAAACCTCATTTTCTTGCCACCAATTTATTGCTCACTTGAGTATTACAGGCATGCGCTAACATCGCCTTCAGTTGTCAGTTTTGATTTTAGGTTGATGCCAAAAGTCAGTGAATCATGTCCATATGTGTATGTTCTGCCTGATATTAAATTCTCACTTTCAGTTTCACTGGCAGTAGTTAATTTGGAACATCTGACAGTGTCAGAAGGTGCGTGTAATGAAATCTCAAATTAAATGTGATGGAGTAATAGATACAGTTTAACCTCTGCCTTCCGAGAGTGAGTTACACTAGCTTCATAGCCATTACATTTCAGATGTGACTATAGGTGAGCCCTTAAAAGAAAGAACAGGAAACAAATCATTCACTTCAGCAATTTTTCAGACTTATTGTCTTAGTGTGGTTAAACCCTTTGGCCATAATTATAGCTTTTCAGGCCTGTGCTGCTACTAGATCTGGGCAGGTACAGTTTTCCCTGCTTCTGTTAGCTGTTAATTGGACTTTCAATTCCCACTGTTTCAGGACCTCTTAATGCAGCAAAATAAACCTGATGCATCACTTTTTCTAATTGTGGTAAATGCACTGATAGCATTCTTGCAGCTAAGTATCCCTTTGGTAGGTCTTGTGAAGGAAAATTCAGATTTGTTCACTGTGCACAATATAATTACCTGGAGTCTGCAGTTTGTTTTATACTGCAGGAGTTGACTTTGGCTCCATCTGAACCAGCTTTGTGTTTGTTTTTTTCGTTTGTTTTTGTCCATCATTGAAGGTGTTTTCCTAGTTGTTGCGTTTGCTTCAGAGCTCCAAAACATTAATTAAGGAGAGCATGTGTGGTCAGGGAAACTCGAGAAAAAGGGCAGGAAGTACAGAAAGTCACCTGTACCATTATGAAAGGACTGTTTTAAACCTAGACTTTAGAAAGTATTACTTGACCGAGTAGTAATCAGATGGAGGCTGTTGGTAGATATTTTCTATTTCTGCTAACCTTGCCAGTCCTGGAGGATTAACCTAGGTCATTCCTGAACTCGGGTGCTATTATAGAATCAAATCCATTTACTAGGTCGGTGTGTTCTGATCCTGCACACATAAATGTCTCTGAAGAATTCTCATTGTAAGTATGGCTGCTTACGTTACTTTGCATTTTCTAGCATGCCAACTACATTGAAGTATCCGTCTGTATCTCAAAAGGTGCATTGAATCCTGAAGTTTAAGAGCACTGCTTCAAATGATCAAAAGTACAGAAAAGCATTCTTGCCGGCCATGACTTATTGACTAATAACTAATGCAGTAGTGTCGGTACTTTGTGTCGTTATGCACTTATTGACTAATAACTAGTGCAGTAGTGTTGGTACTTTGTGTCACGTTATGCTGTATTTCTGTACCACCATGACTTATTGACTAATAACTAATGCAGTAGTGTCGGTACTTTGTGTCACGTTATGCTGTATTTCTCTACCATTCTTTCCTTTTTCAGATGTTTGATTTCAGCTGTACAGTTTTTATTATCATATAGCATGACCAGAAAGTTTTTAAAATCTATTGTATAGTCATAATTAATGCATCACTGAGACTTACATTGAGAATTATAGATCATCCACCAGTCTGCTCCTTCTGGCTTGTTTTTTTTTTTCTTTCTATAACTTTTCTGCCAGATCTGGTGTCTTTCTGATTGTTGAGTGGAAACTGTTGAACTTTGCAGTGGGTGTGACTGAGAATCAAATGGTGTTACTTGAGACATGCTTAATGTTAAGTGCATTATCTCTGAGTTAAACACATGGGAAGATTTAAATGGATTAATTTTTAAAAGGGCCTTACTGAGATGCAGTGATGGTTTCTGGGTGGAGGGCAGTGAGGTATGGGTGGGTTTCATTGAGTTGAGGGTGTAACAAGTGAGTGGAGATAGATGCATTGGGAACAGAAATGTCTCTGGGATTAATTGGCTGTAGAGTGGGATGAGGTATACTAGTGTTGTGTACTGAATGGAGAGTAGGACTGATAAATGAGTGAGGCAGAGTGGAACTCATCTGAGATGAGAGGTGTTAATGGAATGGTGTCATTCCTGTATGAGTAAGACTTTATCGGGTTAATTGAATGGGAAAGCACAACTTGAGATGGGAATGGAGTTTGGTGGGTATGACTGATATGCAAGATTTAATGGAGTTCATGATGGATGTAACTGTGGTTAACTGGGTGGGAGGTATATCCTAAGATGAGTTGAAGTAATTGGGTGCTGGTGTGATTGAGAAAAGGGCATGGGTATTCACTCATGCAGTTTAGGATAACATAGAGGTGATATCAGCCCTGTAGGTCCCAGTCAGTACTTGCAAAATCAACTGATTACCACCTTTCTGGATATCTTTTTTATGCAAATATCCCAGTGCTACATATGATTCTCTCAGAATTATAGAATGTCAGCTTCTTACATACAAGCTGTTTGCATCTTTTATTTGCTTTTTCCTGGTGTTTTTGTGCTTATCCTCGACTTAAAATGGTAGCTAATAAGAACTGTTTGGGAAACAAAACTTGTGGAGCCATTTAAAGAAGAGGATTAAATATACCCAGTAACTGTACTGAAAGCTGTTAGAATAAGCATCTAGCTTTAGAGAAGGACCTTGACAAGAGTAGCCAAAATAATATTCTGGCTTGTATTCACACTTTACTTAATGATGGCCAATGTTTTGATCGGTTTTACCCGAAGTATGACATTATTTTGCACCTGTGTTTATAATTGGATAAATATTCAATGACTAAGACGTTTAGTTGTTTCATTACAGTTTTTGCAAATTGATGTTATTGTCCTCAGTCTAAAGTGGAATGCATATGCTTTGTTCAAAATGTGTTTTTTTTTTCAGCAAGTTAGCATCAAACATTTGTATATGGATATTAACCATAACCATAAATGTGCGTCAACTGTGTGGATCTGTGAAGCGTAACAACTCTTATCTGTAGCTCCAGAGTTCACTTCAAAACGTGACTGACGTGTTTAACTTTCCTTATTGTAACATCTAGCAACAAATGTCAGTTGAGTACAAAGTGTCCTAATTGACTTTTATGATATGACAGTTGTATAGCATATGTAGTAGCAGTACTAACTCGGAGGAGAAATTCTTCAGACCTTTTGATGTGCACTACAGATTTGTTGTAAAACAGACTTCTACTTGTCTCAAGTATTTAGTTAAAATATATGCAATTTACATTAATTTAATAATTTAATAAATTTCTTGCAGTTTTTGAAGAATAAATTTTGTTTAGAGCTTATGTTTTGGATACCTCAGCTAAAATGGGTATGAAAAACACTTGCTTCCCTATATATAGTGCCTGGATTTTTTGAAAGCAAAGCCCTTAATGCAGCGAGTAAGGGATCATCTATTTCATTTAGGAAAGCAGCAGCAAAGATGAACTAAAAAATCAGGAACGAGCTGAGCACAGTTGCAGTATGTATAAAGTTTGTATATTTTTCCGTTACTAAATATTAAAAATTAGTTTTTCAGTGGTGTCATTCTTTTCCATCTGAAATTGTGAACAGTATTTTATTGTGTGCACTTCTCTATGTAGTTCAGAAATGTACAGTGTTCTGGTTTATTCGTAGAAAGAATTGTTGAGATTATTTTAGGAAATTGCCCAAAAGTTGCTTGTTGAGTGTGAATTTGCAGATGTTATTCATACAGCAGAAAGGTTAACTGAGTTTTCAGAGTCCATATTGATTGCTGGGGACTGGTGCTCTGATAATATCACAGCTGCAGCTACTGTGCAGTGTGTTTGCACACACTGGTAGCCATTACTAACAGCTTGCTTCATTTAGTGCTGGCCCCGGCATTATATGAAGAAATATACTTAATTTCAGAAACTCCAAATTTGTTATTGTCTACTGAAAATTTGTTTGTCATTTTCCTTAGTTTGCCACACACTTGCATATTTATGTCTAAAAGTATAACTGTCCGTGATAACTAACTTCTGCTTTTTATGCTCATGCAGTACCATTTTATGTGACTTAGTTACGTTTACCAGAGCAGTTGTTTGCAGGTTCCCAAACAAAAATTGTCTGGTCAGTAGAAGCAGTATAGTCTTTGTAAAATATTTACTGTGTTATGCATGGGTAGTCCCGCAGCAGGTAAAAGTAAAATGGTTATGTTTTAGAAAAATAGTGAAGTAGCTGTACAAATCCATTGTCCTAAGCTTATTCTTAGAATTGCTCTTCAAGCTTGACCACTGTGTGATTAGTTTATTATAAGCAGCATAACTTCACAACGCAGGACCCCCTAGTCCTCAGAATGGATGTTATTATAAAAGTGGTTTTGAGCTGCTACTGAAATTCTTCATCTGAACTGTTTTAGTGCATAGGACATCATAAACGGTCCTACAGGTAATTTAACTCAAAAGTATGTAACAATATGTAGTCTAAAATCTGACAAATTATTTCATTTATATGCTTTGTACATATGTTGATATGCACCTAATGCCATATTGTATGTCTTAAGCTGAGTCAGAAGCCAGAGTTCCCTGACATGGACAAGGATGCTTGGCCTTGTAGTGTTGTGACGGGAAACATGCACCCTTTGCGACTGTCCTATTTAGTGGCAACCTTAAACCTCAGGTTTTAATTTATTATGTAAAGGTTGACATGCTACTGACCAAATTTCTCAAACTTCAATGCAAAAAAGAGAAAAAAAAGTTTGTAATTGTTTATATTATTGTTTATAATTAAATTCTGCACATTTTGTAATGACACTGTGATGCTCTGAAATTATAAAGTGTATTTTTATTTATAATTACCTTTATGTTATGTTTACCTGTCCTTATCCCTTAAATAAAGGGTTAAATAAAAATAATCTTGTATGAAGAACTTCACCAAAAGTTATTGTTTTTGACTCACTTGTTCTTGTGTTAGTAGTGACAAAACTTCTAGAAAGAATTCAGAAAATTGATTCTTAAAAAAGTTCTTTGGAGCTTGATTTGGTTCACTCTAACAGTTTTGAATTTTATTGCTTTAATGTAAAATTCATAATTCCCACTGCTGCATTATATATACCTTAGGCTGTATGAGTTGTTTCCCCAGTAGGAAACAACCAGCCAGATTTAAAAAGCTCTGGTCCCCGTCACTCCTTCACTCTGAAACCAACAGTCAAAGGGAAGATTTCTTTAGTATTTTCTTGCTGTCTTGAGAAGCACCTCTCTGGCTTCTCAGAAGTGACAGTCAACTACCAGCTTAGTTTATTTTACATTTGTTGGCTGGGAGTGTCTGGCTGAGCTCAAGCATTTTTTCAGTGGAGGCCTGGGGAGAAAATTCCAAAATGTGCAAAACATTAACATAACAGAGATATTCAAGAAATTACAAATTTCATACAGTTGTTGACAAAATTTAAAAAATACTATAACAAAAGGATGGTAACAGTTAAAGTATAGTAAGTAACATTTTATAGTCTAAATAGGTTTGCTAATCTAAGGTTAAGTAAGCAGAGTATAGCAAAAGCTTAGGAGGTTACATAAAAAGTTTGTTAATCTAAGGTTCAGTTTCTAGCAGAGAAGATTGTGGGGAGCCCCTTCATTCAGAAATGATTGCACTCTAACAAAGATGGCACTTTATCTGTTTTTAGCTTAAAGCAATATTTCCCCTTTAAGAAACTTTTAATGTTGTTTATATTGGTCACTCAGCAGTGGCCTAAGCTGTATGGGTCATACCCTGAATGGGGTATAACACCCAGCCAGCTTCCAAAGGTTCAGGACACCTTTCCACCTCCCACACCATTAGTCAGCTTAGCTAAGAGGACTGAAAAGAGAGGTTTGGATGCCAAGACCTTCCAAGCTTTCCTGCCACCAAGAAGAGTGCTCCTCTGTGGGCTTTCAAGGATAGACTGTTGGCTAATGTTGTTCCATTGCTGGTCAAATAAATTCCCTTCAGGTCAAAACCTTCCCCATTACTTTTAAGCTAGGTTTTATTTTTAAAAACTACTGTTACGCTAGAAAAAAATATTTTTATTGTCTTATGATTTCTTTATGTACATTTTGACTTGACTGCGCCTTTCCCCTTTTGTGGAAAAACGTTGTTTATAAGTTTAGAAAGTTCTTAGAATAAGGTTTCCATTACCGTGTATTTTCTGAGGATATGAAGTCTGAAACTCCAATGTCTTTCATTATATTTTTTTTCATAGCCAGCGATTTGCAGAAGTTTCACTTCTACCGTGCCACGCACATTCTTTATTTCCATTTTATTATTTGTCGGAGTCTGCAGGGTGTTTTAATTTGAAAAATGACCAGATCATCTCCCCATCACTTGCGTGTGTGCCTCTTTCCCACACTTGTCTGTCACAGTTTTGATGCCAAATAAATTAAGCCCACTAGTTAACCCTAGCTAAAATAAGTAAAACCACAAATATCACGTTATCCCAGGAGTAACTGCCGTTAAGGCAATTTACATTGTAACATATATTATAAACTAAGTCTTCCTGCTTTTAATGTTTTTTATCTGGTGAAGTTTTGTATGAAAAACCAAAGTGCTTATCTCAGACATATTGAATAAATTACCTTAACTGCAGTTACTGCTGGACTAGAGTGAATATTAGGTGTTTTACCAGTTTACTTGTTTGCACTCATTGTGTAAAATGAGTAAAAAAACAAACCTGTCTGGAGAGCTTCTTTGGAAAAGGGGAAAGACCCAATGATGAGACAGCAGAAGGCTAAAACTGTCAAAAAGAAAGTCTGCATTTAAAAGAAAATACCAAGAGTCCTACTTAAATTACAGGATGTGAAGTTGTTCAGTCTCGCCGTTCATTCTTACAAATGGGTTCGGAGCTGATCCTTTGGCTCCAAGTCATCTACTTTCACAAGCTCGAGGTTTTTGAGTAGCTCTAGGACAAGTCCTTATCCCATGATGCTCTCTGCCTCACCTCAGATCTAGTTTGCTGCTGCAACAAATCGGAGGTCGAGAGTGGAGCTTGGGCCAGTATTTTCTAAATTTATTCTGTATATTGCTATAGGAATTTTTTCAGGGAGTGTGTATTTTGTCCTAGTTAACCATAGACTAGTATTTAGTCATTTTCTTTAATTATTTTCTGAAGAAAATCTTCGTTTATAGAGCGGCTGCTCTTAGACCTTTCATTGGCTGTGTTTTAGTTAGTCCCTTTCCCCTTTTAGTGTTCATAACTCTTTATAACTGTAAATTCTTAGTGTGAGAGTATTGTTCTTTATAGCTGAATCTTTAACTGTTACAGCTGTTTCAATCTTTAACTGTTTAGCTAGCCTAGCCAGTGTGTTTGTTTTGTCTAGGCCGTTTATATATATATATATATATATATATATATATATATATATATAGTTATTTCCATTACATTATGGCTGATCAAAAGGAGAAAGAGAGACAGAAGTCAGGGTTTAAGAAGTGCCCTAAGTGCGGACAAAAAATGTCCATTACTCATTTACATGTGAGTTGTGTTTACTGTCTGGGTGCAGTCCATCTTCAGGAGGACTGTTCCATTTGTCATTTGTTCAGCAACAGGGTCTTGTTAGAACGCAGGAGAAAGCTAGTGGATAGAGGTTTGTTGAAACCAGAATTTCAGGAATCTCTTGATAAGGCTGACCAGACTTCCAAATCTTCCAAGGGATCTAAGTCTTCGAAAGCTTCTTCGTAGCCAAAGTCTTCTGTTCCAAAATTGGCTGAGAAGGTGCAGTCGCTGGTTCCACAGCCCTCGGAACCGAGCAAGTTTTTCTGAGCCGGTCCCCGAAGTTTTGAAATCACCAATCTTACTATCGGTGGCTTCATCTATCCCTTCGACTCATTCTTCGAGGAGACTCTCCAGTGTGGATGTGAACAGAGTGGTTCAGAGGCTCCTCCAGAACCCGGCATTAGCCAAATTGTTGTTGGCTCCAGCCCAACCGGTCTCTGAGCTGAAGACGTCCTTGCCTACTATGGCTGCTCCTCCTCCGCACCGAGCAGGGCCTTCGGAGCCGGAGGGGATAGAACTGATGATCGTGGAACCCTCTGAGCTGAGGCCTGTTCCAGTACCATCAGCTCTGATTCAGACTACTTCGATGCCTTTCAAGGAATCTGGGAGCCGACACTCTCCGGTCGGCAAGTTGAACCGATGGGTCTGTTCTGTCCTTTCCTCTTGGAGCTTTGGCACAGATAAGCTCTGCTCCTTCCTGTTGTGCGGAGCCCACTATTTCGGTGCCAGGGACGTTGCCATCTTCTTCGGAACAGACTGCTTCCACACAGCAGTGGGGCTTTTGATGCCATGAAGAGTGTTATGTCTTTGAAGATACCCAGTTCATCAGGGCCTACTTCCTCATCCCCGAAAGTGCCGCGTTCTACCTCTGCATCACAGGTCCCCTTAAAGCGTCTAGACCCAGAGCCTCAGGTAGCCCCATTGGGTGACCCATGTTCTACTGTGACCTCACCAGTAGCTCCCACTGATGAGGTTCCCAGGAAGAAGCTTTGCAAGAGGAGATATTTAGACTCCCTGCAGGAGTCTGTCATATCAGACACTGGCTTAGAGGAGTCTGAAAGGTCCCCATGGTCCTCCTTGGAGGATATCTCTTTTGCTGATATCCAAGAGATCCTAAGACAAAGGGTTGGCTGGCAAGTCTGTTAACCCTACTGATGATGATTCGGTGCTTCTGAAGACCTTTGGGCCTCCTCCACCTCCTGGGTGACTCCACCATTCGATGAATTAATGTATGTAGTTGCTTGAAGTGCATAGGAGTCTCCGGATACTATGGAATCTGTCCCTCAGAGGCCCAACAAGTTTATCACCTCGCCACAGGGCAAAATGTTTATTACAAAAGGAGTGCCAGTTGATGCCATGATGGCGGCGGCGGCCACAAGAAACAGATGTCTGAAACCTCTTCTACTGTCCATCCTCCTAATAGAGATTACAGGATTATGGACAGGTATGGAAAATGCATTTTTAGTTCAGCAACTTTTGCTATGCGATCGCTCATCTATTTGACACACTTAACCAGACTTCATAGAGATCTCCTTAAAGAGCTTGGAGATACTCTACAGAGTACTGCTGCTGAGGGTGTTCCTGATAAGGTGACATCCCAGCTCAGTACCCTAAATTCTATAGCTAACTCGTCCATGCATGTCCATCGTGTTACACTGCTGCAGCCATTACACTTGGGTTATCCTGCCATCAGGCGGTTCCCCAGTCGGCCTGAGTTCCAAAGTCTTGGTCCGGCGTCAGTTGCTGTTGCCTCCTCCCTGACGACAGTGCAACAGGGGTATATAAGATGCAGCCAACCCCATTTTCTTCAGTCTTTCTTGCCGTGCGGTGCCCGAAACAAAAGCAGTTCGCAAGTGCCGGTCGGCCGACTCCTGAGATTTTCATTCCGAATCCAGAACCGAAGTCTTCTACAAAGCTAAGTACTCCGTTGGGGAAAATTTTTCTTGCCTCAGACCAATGTCAGTAAAAGTTAATAACTGTATTTCTTGTGGGAAGCAAATACCTCATAAGGATTTCCATTCCTATTGTATCCCATGCCTGGGCCCAGACCACGACGTCACTGGTTGTCGGTTTTGTGCTAGGTTTAACAAGCGCACTATTAAGCGTCTGTTTGATTTTGCCCGACATTATTTTGGCAGAAAATTCAATTACACCATGCCGTCGGAACTTCCGATGACCAGAATACATAAAAAGTGCAAAGACAAGGATAGGCATCCGAGGCCCAAAACTGATGACGAAGCCTCTTCTAGGCCAGTCGACGGTTCTCCGGTTTTCAGCGAGGTGCCTTCACAGCCCCTGATGACCGCTTCTGCAGAACCACAGGCCGCCTTCGACTCCCACGTGGAGATGGCTGGGCCTTCAGACACAAGTTTTTCAACCTACCGAAACTAACCCTTCAGAGGGATCTGGAGTAGCGGAGCAACCCGCAGCTTCAGAGGGTGTTTTCAGACCTACTCCATTAAGCATTAAACCCTCTGCTAAGTCTAAGCCTCCTTCAAAAACAAAGAAACAAATACAGCATTCTCCAGGACAGGCCTCCATGCCTAAGAAACAAATGCTCAAAATGGCCGAAGACCTAATCACTCTGATCAGGGGGTCCCATCCCCCTCCTGATAAAAGGCCTAGACAGGATGCAAACTATGATTCATCCGACCAGGTGTCCATCTCTTCAGATTCATCCTCAGACCTAGGATATTCTTTACCCCCATATGAGGATTCTGATGCTGAGGAATCAATTCCATCAGCCTCTCCACCTGAGGACTACTTCTTTGGGGAAACCTTACATACCATGAGGGAGCATTTCTATTGGGAAGGCCAGGATTACTCAGAATCCAAGAAAAGGCTCAGAGACTTCCTTTTATTACCTCAACACAGACCCCTTGCTTTTCCACCAGTGTTGGATATTGCAGATGATGTGTATACTGAATCCAGCTTAAATCCTGATTACCTCCAGCCCCAGTTAAACCTGACAGATACTACAGAGTCCCTGACTCACACAAATTTCTGTATAAAAGCCCTGTTGCTGACCCTGAAACTATTTCTCAGGGACCCAAAGGGGTTAAGGCCTCGTCAGCCAAGAATCCAGTTCACTCTGGGGAAAGAAAGTATATATGTCTGCTACTTTACAATGATAGCCTTAAATTGCCAGTTTCACATGCTAAAAATATCAGCAATTTTTTATGTCTCAGTTGAAACAAAAAATGCTTCCAGACTCAGATCCTCCTAATTTTAAGGACATGCAGGATGTATTGCATGCAGCTGAACAAGTGGGAAAACATACTTTGCAATGTGGTTTTGATTCTTTAGAGGCCTCCTGTAGAGCAGCAGTTACAGGCTCTGTCATTAGAAGACATGCTTGGTTAAAAGAACATGCGTTACCAGATCATGTTAAAGCAAAATTATTGGATGCACCTTTGCAGCAGGATGTATTTGGAGTTCAGGCAGAAGAGGTATTAAAGAAAATGGAGGATAAGGCAAAATCTATGCAAACGGTAAAGGATTTCTTACAGGTTCAGCCTCCTCGATTTAGCAGGAATTGGCCAACTAAGAATTGGCCCTTTCCAGTTACAGACAGACCTCAAAGGAGCAGATACAGACGTCCAAGAGGTAGAGGTCAACCACAAGGTCCTTACAGGCCTCGACAATGGGGTGCATCAGGCCAGAAAGAAGGGGAAGACAGGCCCCAACCATATAAAAAGCAGCCCCAATGACTTCCCACTACAGCTGCCAAACAGCTCTCTCTTGGCAGCCCCCTTGATAGGAAAACTGGCACTTTTCTATCACAATTGGCATATAATCACCAAAGACAAATGGGTTCTCAACATTGTATCTCAAGGTTACAGGTTCCATTTTCACACTCTGCCAAGGTTAAAAGGAATGCCAAATCTGCCACCAAATCAATGGACAGAGGCTCAAAAACAAATTACAGCACTCATGGATATGAGTGCTATTCAAAAGGTACCACCACAGGAGCAAGGACAAGGATTTTACTCAAGACTCCTTCTGGTTCCCAGAAAGGACAAAGCCTGGAGGCCCATTCTGGATCTTTCTTCTCTAAACACTTACCTGGATGTTCCGAAATTCAAAATGTTGACACTACAGCAGCTTCTTCCCATGCTGGGCAAGAAAGCTTGGCTCGTGACCTTGGACCTCAAGGAGGCATACCTGTATGTCCCTATCGGACAAAACTGCAGAAGATACCTCAGATTCATAGCTGGTTCAATGCACTATCAATTCTCTACACTGCCCTTTGGCTTATCTACTGCACCCAGGGTTTTCACAAAGTGCCTGGCACCAGTAATTGCATTTTGAAGACAGAAAGGAATTCAAATTTATCCATACCTGGATGACTGCCTGATTCAAGCAGAGAGCAAGGGCATTCTTCTAAAGCATCTGGCGTTTGTAAAATAGTTAAGTTGCCTGTGGTACACAGTAAATGAAAAAAAATCAAAACTAGTGCCCTCACAAGAGATAATATTCCTGGGTGCCAGCTTGAACACAACGGCCCAGATGGCTTATCTCATGCCAGACAAACAAGGACAACTGACTCAGTACTTTCAATTGATAGCAACAAAGACCCAACTCCCTGCAAGAAAATTTCTGCAGGCTTTGGGTTACATGGCATCTTGCATACTACTAATTCCGTATGCCAGACTGCATATGAGGAAACTACAATGGTACCTAAAGAGTGTATGGTCTCAACACTGTCAAAGTTTGGAAACCGTTATCCCACTAATTCCTTGCCTCGATGGCGGGCTCAAGCTTGTCACCTCAACAAGGGACAGCCTTTTACTCAACCCACAGCCAGGCCAACACTGACAACAGATGCATCGGATTACGCCTGGGGAGCACACATGGCAGGCAAATGTATTCAGGGCAAGTGGCCCACAGGACAAAGGCATCTTCACATCAATCAAAAAGAGATGCTAGCTGTACAAAATGCCCTTATAGCTTTCAAGGACCTGCTGCATCCAGGACAACTACTACTAAAGACAGACAACACTACAGTTATGTGGTACATAAACAAGCAAGGGGGCACTCTCCTACCCCCTCTGCAGATAAGCCATGACCTTGTGGAACACAGCTCTAAACTATCAAGTTCATCTGCAAGCACAATTCCTGCCAGGAGAGAAAAACACACTGGCAGACGACTTAAGCAGAAATATCATGGATCCCCATGAATGGGAAATCCACAAATATTCAGAATGATAACACAGAAATGGTGGAGCCCGGACATAGATCTGTTTGCATCCTCAATGAACTGCCAGCTACAGAAATTCTGCACAAGGAGTTACCATCCACAAGCATGGAAAGTGGATGCACTCTCATTCAGCTGGAAAAGCCTATAAGTATACACTTTCCCACCACTGCCTCTCCTTCCAAAGGTACTCATAAAAAGCAGGCATGAAGAGCCAAAGATGATCCTGATTGCACTAGACTGGCCACGCCAGCACTGGTACCCAATTTTAAAGAACTTAGCACAAGGACCACCCTGGATTTTGCCTCAAATCCCACATCTGCTGACTCAGCACAACAATCAGATACTTCACAGCCAGCTAAAGACCTTAAACCTAGCTGCATGGAAGATTCCTTAGTCAGGCAAGCAATGCCTCTCTCCAAAGCTGTTATGGATGTCATCCTGGGGGCCAGAAGGCCTAGTACCAGGAAAGCCTATTTGGATAAATGGAAGAGATTCTGTACCTGGAACCCTCTTGTCCCAAACATTCCTCAGATACTACAATATTTAACTGAGATGCTGGACAAAGGCCTCACCTCATCCATCAAGATACACGCCTCTGCCATCTCTGCTCATTACAACATGGATCCACCAATTTTTCTCTAATCCTTTGCTAAAACAGAACCACATAGGGGCTAAAAAACATAAGACCACCCAGTAGAGCCCCTACTCCAAATTGGGACCTCAACTTTGTTTTGGAAAAATTAACTTTACCTCCTTTTGAGCCAGCTAACACAGCAGAGTTAAAATGTATCTCTTGGAAAACTGCTCTGCTCCTGGCAATAACATCAGCACGTAGTTTCAGAATTACAGGCACTAATGGCAGTGGAACCTTTCCTCATTTTCCACCAGGACAGGGTGTCTTTAGGAACTAACCCTACATTTATGCCAAAGGTGGTAGCCAGTGTGGCTCTAAACCAAACTATCCACTTGCCAACTTGTTATCCAAAACCACAGAATAAAGGGGAGAGACTACTGCATTCTTTAGACATTCACAGGCAGTTACGCTTCTACTTGGACAAAACCAAAGCTTTCAGAAAATCTGAGCAATTATTGGTAGCATATGCTGCAGGAGCACAGGGAAAAGCCATTTCAAAACAGACTATTTAAAAATGGATAGGACATTGTATACATTTCTGCTATACACACCATGGGAAACCTGTACCTAGCTGCATTAGATCTCACTCCACCAGGGCAACAGCCACTTCAACTGCCTACCTCAGAGGAGTGCCTACCAAGGATATTTTGGAAGCAGCAACTTGGAGTTCTGTACATACCTTCACCAAGCATTACCATCTACCTCTATACTACCTCTAAATCCAGAGCTGGCTTCACCACTGCAGTGCTGCAGGCCTTATAGCCACCCCTAATGCCTTATAGAACCAGCCACCCTACCTCAGCTTTGGGATTTTACCCAAGTGTAATGACTGCAGCAGTGTAACACGATGAACATAGTACAGTTTTGTACGTACCATAAATGTAGATGTTCAAGTGTATACACTGCTGCAGTCCAGATTACCCTCCCTCCTTCCCCTCTTACTTGCTGGTACTTATCTATGTGTTCTACCCTTTACTACCTATGGGGAGTATTTGCTAGTAACTGAAAGATGTTCATCGTGTTACACTGCTGCAGTCATTACACTTGGGTTATCCTGCCATCAGGCGGGTCCCACTGTCGGCCAGAGTTCCAAAGTCTTGGTTTGGCGTCGGTTGCTGTTGCTTATTCCCTGACGTCAGTGCGCCAGGGGTATACAAGATGCATCCGAAGGCATTTTCTTCAGTCTTTCTTGCCGCGCGGTGCCCGAAGCAGAAGCAGTTGGCAAGTGCCGGTCGGCCGACTCCTGAAATTTCGAAGTCGACTTTCAGATCCGAAGTCTTCAATAAAGCTAAGTACCTCATTGGGGAAACTTTTTTCTTGCCTCAGACCGATGTCAGAAAAAGTTAATAATTGTATTTCTTGTGAGAAGCAAATACCTCATAAGGACTTCCACTCTTACTGTATTCCATGCCTAGGCCCTGATCATGATGTCACTAGTTGTCAGTTTTGTGCTAGATTTAACAAATGCACTATAAAAAGACGTTTTGATTTTGCTTTGCACTACTTTGGCCGAAGGTTCAATTATACTATGCCATCGGAACAACCGACAACCTCAGTACCGAAAAAACGCAAAGACAAGGATAAAGACAGGCATCCGAGGTCCAAAACCGATGAAACCTCTTGTAGGCCAATCGCCGGTTCGCCAGTTCTCAGTGAGGCGCTTTTGCAGCCCCTGACACCCGCTACCTCAGAGCCACAGGCCACTTCCAACTCCCATGTGGAGACAACTAGGCCTCTGGAAACTCAAGGTATTGGGCCTACGGAAACTAATCCCTCAGATGGGTCCAGAGCCACTGAGCAGGCATCGGCTTCTGAGGGTGTTTTCAGACCTTCATAACTTACCATTAAAACAACAGCCAAGACAAAGGTACCATTAAAGACAAAGAAACAAGTACAGCATTCTCCTGCACAGTCCTCCATGCCTAAGAAATAGATGCTTAAAATGGCCAAAGACCGCATTACTCTAATCAGGGGTTCCCATCCCCCTCCTGAGAAAAGGCCTAGGCAGGATACAGACTATGATTCCTCTGATCAGGTTTCCATTTCCTCTGATTCCTCTTCAGACCAGGGATACTCTCTACTCCCCTATGAGGACTCTGATGCTGAAGAATCTATCCCTTCAGCCTCTCCTCCTGAGGATTATTCTTTTGGGGAAACTTTACATACCATGAGGGAGCATTTCCATTGTGAAAGTCAGGATTACTCATAATCCAAGAAAAGGGTTTCCTTTTATTGCCTCAGCACAGGCCCCTGGCTATTCCACCTGTTCTAGATATTGTGGGTGATGTGTTCTCTGAATCCAGCTCATCTCCTGATTCTTTGCCCCCTGCTCCAGCCAAACCAGATCGGTATTATAGAGTCCCTGACTCTCGCAAGTTTCTATACAAAAACCCTTCTGCTGATCCAGAAACTATTTCCCAGGGTCCAAAAGGGGTTAAGGCTTCCATTGCAAAAAATCCAGTACCCTCTGACAGAGATTCCAGAGCTTTGGATAGATGGGGGAAGAAAGTATACACTTCTGTAACTTTAGCAGTAAGAGCTTTAAATTGTCAGTTCCACATGCTTAAGTACCAACAATATTTAATGGCTCAGTTAAAACATAAAATGCTTGCAAGCACAGAAGCTCCTGATTGTAAAGAAATGCAGGATTTATTACATGCAGTTGAACAGGTGGGAAAACATACTCTGCAATGTGGTTTTGATTCTTTAGAGGCCTCCTGTAGAGCCACAGTTACAGGTTCTGTGATTCGAAGACATGCTTGGTTAAAAGAACAGAGTTTACCTGATCATGTTAAGGCAAAGCTATTGGATGCTCCTTTACAGCATGATACCTTGTTTGGTGTTAAGGCAGAAGAGGTGTTAAATAAAATGGAGGATAAAGCTAAATCTATGCAAACAGTCAAGGATTTCTTACAGGTACAGCCACCTCGGTTTAGCAGAAATTGGCCAACAAAGAATTGGTCCTTTCCAGTGTCAGACAGGCCACAGAGAGGCAGATACAGATGCCCAAGAGGCAGATCTCAACCCCAAGGCTCAAACAGACAACGACAGTGAGGCACCTCAACCCCAAAAGGAGGTGAAGACAAGTCTCAGCCTTACAGGAAATAGTCACAATGACTTTCCCCTTCATACGCCAAGCACGTTCCTTTTGGAAGCCCCCTTATGGGGAAAACTAGCACTTTTTTTTCAAAACTGGCAATCACCCAAGACAAATGGGTTCTGAATGTTGTCTCTCAAGGTTACAGGTTCCACTTTCTTACTTTACCAAGGCTAAAAGGAATGCCAGACCTGCCACAAAATCAATGGGCAGAGGCACAAAAACAAATTTCAGCCCTCATGGACATGAGAGCTATTCAAAAAGTACCACAACAGGAACAAGGACAAGGATTTTACTCAAGACTCTTCCTGGTCCCCAGAAAGGACAAGGCCTGGAAGCCCATACTAGACATTTAAATTCTGAATACTTACCTGGATATTCCGAAATTCAAAATGTTGACATTACAGCAGCTTCTTCCCATGCTGGGCAAGAAGGCTTGGCTTGTTACTCTGGACCTCAGAGGCATACCTGCATGTCCCTATCAGACAAAATTGCAGAAGATACCTCATATTCAAAGCTGGTACAATGCACTACCAATTCTCTGCACTGCCCTTTAGCTTATCTACTGTGCCCAGGGTCTTCACAAAGTGCCTGGCACCAGTAATTGCATTTTGCAGACAAAAAGGAATTCAAATATATCCATACCTGGGCGACTGTTTCATTCAAGCAGAGACAAAGGACATTCTTCTACAACATCTGGCATTTGTAAAAAAGTTGGTAATTTCTCTAGGGTACACAGTAAATGAAAAGAAGTCAAAACTAGTGCCCTCACAACAGATTATATTCTTGGGTGCCAGCTTAAATACAATGGCCCAGATGGCTTACCTCACGCCAGACAAACAAGTTCAACTAACTCAATAGTCTCTGTACTTCTAACCAACAATTACTTGATGTCTACCACCCAAAAAGGTCAGTAGGCAAACTACTCTACAAGCACTCCCTTGCCCATGCTTAGAACAAACTTCCCCTTGACTTACGTTCAATCTCCCACACTTCACACTTTAAAAATGAACTAAAAGCTTATTTTCTCAATTCCAGAACCTGCCCTTGCCATGACCCTACCTAGTCTTCCTTCCCATTATGTACCCTCAAAAGGACCATACTTAGTACCTCATTACACCTCTCTCTCCAATGTGTCTACTATGCATTTGTACAATTTTCTACAAACAAAAAATGTTAATTGTTAACCTATTGAACTATATCAATGTAAAATTGTTACTTAGCTTCTTTTTAATGAAACTTTAACGTTATGCATGTATCCCAATATATGTGAATTGTTTTGCTATAACTGTTATTATATCAATATAGTGCTACATTTTTTACAATGCTGAACGACCTTGAATTTTTCTTAACTAAATACAAGACCTTGGATATTGACAATGATTATCTCAAATATTGTATTTCCTTAAACATTGTTCCCAAAGGCCTTAGGGTTTGCAAATACCCTAACAATGTTGTAGAAGGAACAGAATTTTGTACGGAGTTAACTTCTATTTTTGACAATTGTGGGTTCACTATTATGAAAGCCATAATTAGAAATAATGAGAGATTAATGGAAAAGTTGCAGTTTGACATTGAAAAAATTAATAAAGCCATTTTAAGTGACTTATTATACACAGTGGAGGCAAATAGATTAAAATATCAGAATGTGTTTAAAAATGTTGATGCAAAGTGTAAGGAGGTACAAAATAGGAAGATAGGTAAAATTAAAAGAGACCAAGAAGAATATAAAATAACACACACTACCCAAGACCAAAAACTACATTTAGGAATGGTTATGGTAACTGGGGTAGACAGGAAATGTATGACAGTGAATGGGGAGAAACTGAAATAGAGGAACAACAAGAACAACCCTTAGAATCTGAAGAATACCCCCCCCTTAGAAGATCAGAGAGATTAATGAATCAAGGAAAAGTATTTTACAATTCAAAAAACTACAGGGGGAGGGGGAGAGGCCATTTCAGACGAAACATCAGGCCTGGAACTAGTTGATGGCATTACCAACAACATGTGTACTTGGACCTTTAATGGTTTCAATATTTACAACTATTCAAATGTTTGTATAGACAAAAGTTGGTTTGATTTGTTTTCAAAAGGGTTTACCTTCATTCCTACACAGAAAATGGATATTTTCAAATTGTTGATAGACATCAAGTTGTTTATTCGGAAAAAGAATTTGGAGCTTTTTTTCAAGGGTAAATCATTAGACTATGATGCACATTATTTAAAGCGAAAAAGCACATTCAACCCGCCCACACACCCCCAGCTTAGAAATTTCGAGTTAAAGGTGGAAAATGAAATTAGAACCCATTTAGCAACAAGACATTTCCACTCTAATTTAACACAAGATGAAAAGAACACTTTAAGAGTTATTAGTGACAATCGTGACTTGAGAGTAATGAAACCCGACAAGGGGGGTGGGGTTGTTGTAATGGAGACAATCCAATATGAAGGAAAAATGATGGAGTTATTAAATGACTCAGAAAAATATACCAGGGTGTCTATTAACGAAGTTAATATTGCGTACAGAAAGATCCAGGTTTTGTTATATGATATGCTAATGCAAGGGTCCATTGATCACAATACCTACAAATATTTAGTAGTTGAGAAACCTAAAATTCCGTGCATTTTTGGCATTCCCAAAGTGCACAAAAACACCCTTGACCCTCCGCTGAGACCAATTGTGTCAGCTGAAGGTTCAATAACAGCGCCTTTAGCAAAATTTGTTGATTACAAGATTAAGAATGTATTAGAAGGCAGTGACAACATTTTAAAAGATTCCTGGGACCTTTTGAGAAAAGTTAAGCCTTCCTTATATACTGACAATATTGCTTTCGGTACTATGGATGTAATTGACATTTTTGGTTGTATTCCCCATGATTTAGGGTTACATTGGTTTGAAGAAAAGTTAATTGCAAGCAAAAAGCTGACACACACTGATTTCAGAAACATCCTAACCTTGATGGAAGTAGTATTAAAAAACAATTTTATCTACTTCCAAGGGGAATATTTTAAACAAGAAAAAGGCATTGCAATGGGGGCACATTGTGCACCAGCCTATGCCAACATTATCATGGCATTTTGGGAAGAAAAATATCTTTTAAATTCCCCTTTTTTAAGAGAATGTTCTTTGTACACAAGGTTTTTAGATGATCTGTGTTTTTTCTGGAAGGGTAGTAAGGAAAATTTTACTAATCTTTTGACTTATGTAAATAGTACTTCCAGTTTTTTAAAATTTACTTGCAATTTCGATGATCAAGAATTGAGATACCTGGATGTTTGTATAGGTAAAAAAGAAGGCAATTTTACATCACGTATTTTTAGAAAAGAAACTTTCTCCAATTCTTATTTGCATTACACCAGTTGCCACCCCCCACACCAAAAGAAGGGGGTTGTGTAAGGGCAACTGGTGAGGTTGAGCAGAATGACTTCTGACAACAAGGTGTTTTTGGAAGAGACCAATTTTTTAAGGAATCTTTTTATTCAGAGAGGTTATCCCTTAGAATTATTCAATAAAGTGTCTGAGGAAGTGAACACCAAAAGGGCAGACTCCTTTGCCCCTATTTTGGGCAAGGATGAAAGCTTGGGTCTAAATCAACAGCAGGAACAGAAGTTTGGAGAAAACAAGACAGGGCTCATCACTACTTTTAGTGAACAATCAGCATTTGTAAGAAATATTTTTTCTAGGGAATGGAACAGTTTTTCTAAAATTTCGGACCTAGAATATATTTTTGACAAAGAATTAACCCATGTTTATCGTAAGGGCAAAAATAATAAAAACATCTTGGAAGGGGCTTGAAAGCCAATTTTAATAATGAAAGTAACAAACCAAAGAAGGGACTACATACATGTGGTAAATGTAGTTACTGCTCCCATTTAATTTGTGGAGACACTTTGTTTTTACAAGCGAGAAATATGACCTTACATTTGAATACATTTGCCAATTGTGACACTAATGGAATCATCTATATTGCCATTTGCAAAAAATGTCCCTCTTTCTATGTCGGAAAGAGTGAAAGAAGGCTCAGGCAAAGAATATATGAGCACTTATATGATGTTAAGGTGAAAAATGAGAAAAATGCACTTAGTAAGCACTCAGCAAAATGTGAGACCCCTGGCTATCAATTCTTTATTTTGGAAGTTGTTCCCACTACTCCCAGGGGTGGTATGTGGGAAACACTTATTGAATATAAGGAATTGTATTGGCAACTCCTTTTGGAAGCAAATCGCAATTTTGGACTTAATGATATGGTATCTTTGGCCCCAGTATTAAAGTTGAGGGCTGCAAAGCTTTAATATTACTTGATCTGCAACGTTTTTCATTCTTTTTACTCTAAATAACACAATAACAAAAGCTTTTCACTGCAACTATTCTTTATTTAGAAACGTGTGTTATGTATACTTTGATGCATTTCCAATTTTAGCCACATGATGGTGCTATGATTCAATCTCATTCATTTTCATTCATTTATTCATTTATTTATTTTTAAGTGAAGAACAATATTTAGTTTTTAAAATGTTGTATTAAAAGTTTTTAAAATGTTTTTAAATATTTATTGAATAATAGGTTGTGAATCGGAGAGGTTATTGTGTAATTTGAATTTTTAACTCTAGGACCATCATGGTTTTACTATTTTTATTACTTTTAAAATGAATTGCAAAATGATTGGTTAATTGAGCGCTGATGGAATTTAAAAGTCATATAAAAGCACTGATTTTACAATATGGCTGATATTACTGATGAAGTTGGCGACGAAAACGTTCTTTTGAATACGTTATTTTGAGTTCATTTTCTGCATTATTACCAGCGTTCCAGTTTGTGTGTTGGAGTGATGTTCTTCGTTCCACATTGCTGCAGTCCTAACTATTGGGTAGTCCGCTGTCCAGTCGGCCCGAATACCAAAGTATAAGGCTGACGTCGGTCAGGGCGCATTAGACTGACGTCAGTACGTCAGGGTACTAATGCGCATGACCGACGCCATATCCTCAGTCTTTTTTGCCGCATGGTCCGATGCAGAAGCAGTTTTGCGAGTGCAGGTTGGCGTTCTGAAATTTTCTGAAGTCGGAGTTTCAGACCCGAATCAAAGTTGGCTAAGTACCCGTTGAGAACATTTTGGTTTTTCTTGCCTCAGTATTTAACCGGATGTCAGAAAAAGTGAATAACTGTATTTCTTGTGGGAAACAGATACCTCATAGGGATTACCATACCTTGTGTATACCTTGTTTAGGGCCTGAGCACGGCGTTGTTGGATGCAGCTCTTGTGCTAGATTTAACAAACGCACTATTAAGAGAAGGTTAGACTGTGCCAGGTTAGTGTTTGGGAAGCGTTGCAATTATAAAATGCCGTCGGATGTTCCGCGCCCGCTTCGTCCAAAAGCGCAAGGACAAAACAGCAAAGCCTAGGGTTGATGAACCGGCAGTCCCAGGCGTCGGTTCTTTAGAAGGCTCAGTGGAGCCAGAGGTTTTGCCAGGAGTTTCTTTGGAGTCTCAGGCAGAGACTTTACTGTTACAGGATGTGCCTTCTCAGGAGGTAGGCCAGGCTGAAGGGGCTTCTCAGGTAACTGTTCTTCCCTCTCTTCCCAAAGGTAGTTAGAGCCTCTCCTTCTGTTTCCAAAACTTCCTTGAGAGGTAGGCCAAGTTTAGCTTCAGTGGGGGCTTCTCCTAGCACTTCAGGTTCTGTGCCTAAGAAACATATGCTTAAAATGGCAGACGATTTGATTACTATGATTAGAGGTTCTATGCCCCCTCCTGATAAGAGGCCTAGGGTGGAACCTGAGTTTGAGAGTTTTGAACAGTGTTCAGAGGCTTCTGAGTCTTCTGTGGAAGATTTGCAAGAGTATCCTCCTTATTCTGATTCTGATGTGGATGATTCCACTCCTACAGCTTCTCCTCCTGAGGATTTCTCATTTTCAGAGACTCTGCATTCCATGAGGGAACACTTTAAATGGGAAGGCCAGGATTACTCTGATTCCAGGAAAAGGCTTAGGAATTCTTGTTTTACCCCAGCATAGGCCCTTAGCTATACCTCCTGTGTTGAATGTGGTGGAAGATGTTTTTGCAGAGGCTTCCCTGAATCCTGATTCTTTGCCTCCTGCTCCTGTTAAACCTGATAGGTACTATAGGGTGCCTGAAGCTCATATGTATCTTTTTAAGAGTCCTAGGGCAGACCCAGACTGTTTCTCAGGGACCTAAAGGTGTTAAGGCCTCTGTTGTTAAAAACCCTGTTCCCACTGATAAAGAGGCAAGGGCTTTGGATAGATGGGGAAAGAAAGTGTATACTTCTTCCACTTTAGCCATGAGGCGTTGAATTGTCAGTTTCACATGCTAAAATATCAAAATTATCTCCTTTCACAATTGAAATCTAAGGTGGATGCTTTGGCGGAAGGTATTGAGTGTAAAGAGTTGCTGGATTTAGTTCATGTGTCTGAACAAGTGGGTAAGCATTCTTTGCAATGTGGTTTTGATGCTGTACAGGCCTCCTCGAGGGTGGCTGCCACTAGTTCTGTTCTTCGCAGGCATGCCTGGTTGAGGATCAGAATTTAGCTGAGCATGTTAAGACAAGGATTTTGGATGCTCCTTTACAGTCTGATGTGTTGTTTGGTTCGCCTGTGGGAAGCAGTTTTAAAGAAAATGGAGGACAAAGCTAAGTCTATGCAAACTGTTAAAGATTTTTTGCAGGTGCAGCCACCGAAGTTTAGTAGAAATTGGCCTACTAAGGGATGGACATATCCTGCTTATGATTCCCAGTCTAGGGGTAGGTCTAGGCGTGGTAGGGCAGAGCTCAAGGTTCTTTTAGGCCTAGAACAGGAGTTCACCTGCTCAGACTTCTGGTGAGGGCAGGGGTCAGTCCTTTCGTAAACAGACCCAATGACCTGCCTTTTCAGCTGCCAGTAGATTCTCGTCTGGCAGCTCCTTTGGGAGGAAGACTGTCTCTTTTCAAAGAAAATTGGGATTTAATTACTCAAGACAGATGGGTGTTGGATATCATTCACCACGGTTACAGGTTTTATTTCCATACATTGCCCCTTTCAAAGGCATGCCAGGCGTTCCTCCTCCACAAAGGAGAGAGGCTCACAAGCAAATTTCTCAGTTACTCCAAATAGGGGCCATTCAGCCAGTCCCTGTATCAGAAAGGGGCCTAGGATTTATTCTCGCCTGTTCCTAGTACCAAAGAAGGGGAACACGTGGAGACCAATTTTGGATTTATCTATCCTCAACACTTATCTGGACATTCCCAAGTTCAAGATGTTGGCCGTTACAACAGCTTTTACCTCTGCTGGGCAAAGATCACTGGATGGTAACTTTAGATCTCAAGGAAGCTTACCTTCATGTGCCTATAAGACTAAGTTGCAGGAAGTATCTGCGTTTCGAGCTGGAAATTCTCATTATCAGTTCTCTGCATTGCCCTTTGGCTTATCTACTGCTTAGAGTATTCACAAAGGTTCTGGCTCCAGTGATAGCTTACTTCAGGCTACAAGGAATTCAAATCTATCCTTACTTGGACGACTGCCTGATTCTGGCTCAAGAAAAGGAAGACCTTCTACAGCATCTGGAACATGTTATAGCAGTGCTAAGATGCCTAGGGTATTCTGTGAGCGAAATAAAGTCCAGTCTAGTACCCTCTCAAGACATGTGCTTTCTGGGTGGGAGACTGATTACAGCAGCCCAGATGGCCTTTTAACCCCGGACAAACAAAAGAGTCTATCACTTTACTTCCATCAACTATCTCATCAGTCCGTGCTGACTGCAAGGACAGTCCTTCAAGCATTAGGGTTCATGGCATCTTGTATTCTGGTGCTTCCCAATGCCAAACTGCATATGAGGAAGCTACAATGGTATCTCAAAATGTATGGACACAGCACTGCCAGGATTTGGACACTGTCATTCAAATAATGCCTTGCCTTCAAAAGAATTTTTGTGGTGGGCTCAGGAATGTCACCTAAACAAGGGACTCTCTGTGACCCGGCCAGAGGCGGAGTCAGATTTTAACGACAGATGCCTGGACATTGCTTGGGAGCTCATCTAAATGGAAAGTGGATGCAAGACAAGTGGCCGGACAGACTGCCACAGCTACAGACCAACATGAAGGAGAGGGTGGCAGTCCAGTTTGCATTAATAGCTTTCAAGGAGTTACTTCTTCCAGGGCAGGTGTTGATTCTAACAGACAACACAACTGTCATGTGGTACATCAACAAACAAGGGGAACACATTCTTATCCTCTATGCAGGCAAGCAATGATTTTATGGGAGACTGCGCTCAGCTTGCAACTAACTCTTCAGGCAAGGTTTCTGCGGAGCACAGAACTCCTTAGCAGATGTGTTAAGCAGACAAATCATGGATCCCCACGAGTGGAAACTGGATCTTCATGTATTTCAGAAATTGACAGTGTCATGGGGAACTCCAGACATAGATCTGTTAAGCTTCTCCACTAAACCACCAGCTGCCAAAGTTTTGCACAAAGGGGTTTCATCACACAGCTTGGAAAGTGGATGCTCTGTCTTTCAGTTGGAAAAATCTTCATGTGTATGCCTTTCCACCTCTGCCTCTTCTTCCAAAGGTGCTCTTAAAGGTCCAGACAAGACAAGCCAAGGATGATTTTAATAGCTCCAGATTGGCCTCGGCAACACTGGTACCCACTACTAAGGAGTCTGGTAAGGAAGCCTCCATGGCCTTTACCTTTGATTCACATCTGTTATCTCAGAAGGATGGTCATCTGCTCAATGTCAAGCTTCACTCTCTTCATCTAACAGCCTGGCATATTCTGTGTTGAAACACAGCAGGTCTCAACTTCCTCAACAAGTTTTAAATGTGATTATGGAAGCTAGAAGACCTAGTACAAGGAAAGTGTACGCTGAAAAATGGAAGAGATTTTATTTTGGAGTACAGCAAAGAAAAATATACCAGGTGTCTATTAACGGTTAATATTGCGTACAGAAAGATCCAGGTTTTGTTATATGATATGCTAATGCAAGGGTCCATTGATCACAATACCTACAAATATTTAGTAGTTGAGAAACCTAAAATTCCGTGCATTTTTGGCATTCCCAAAGTGCACAAAAACACCCTTGACCCTCCGCTGAGACCAATTGTGTCAGCTGAAGGTTCAATAACAGCGCCTTTAGCAAAATTTGTTGATTACAAGATTAAGAATGTATTAGAAGGCTGTGACAGCATTTTAAAAGATTCCTGGGACCTTTTGAGAAAAGTTAAGCCTTCCTTATATACTGACAATATTGCTTTCGCACTATGGATGTAATTGACATTTTGGTTGTATTCCCATGATTTAGGGTTACATTGGTTTGAAGAAAAGTTAATTGCAAGCAAAAAGCTGACACACACTGATTTCAGAAACATCCTAACCTTGATGGAAGTAGTATTAAAAAACAATTTTATCTACTTCCAAGGGGAATATTTTAAACAAGAAAAAGGCATTGCAATGGGGGCACATTGTGCACCAGCCTATGCCAACATTATCATGGCATTTTGGGAAGAAAAATATCTTTAAATTCCCCTTTTTTAAGAGAATGTTCTTTGTACACAAGGTTTTTAGATGATCTGTGTTTTTTCTGGAAGGGTAGTAAGGAAAATTTTACTAATCTTTTGACTTATGTAAATAGTACTTCCAGTTTTTTAAAACTTACTTGCAATTTCGATGATCAAGAATTGAGATACCTGGATGTTTGTATAGGTAAAAAAGAAGGCAATTTTACATCACGTATTTTTAGAAAAGAAACTTTCTCCAATTCTTATTTGCATTACACCAGTTGCCACCCCCCACACCAAAAGAAGGGGGTTGTGAAAGGGCAACTGGTGAGGTTGAGCAGAATGACTTCTGACAACAAGGTGTTTTTGGAAGAGACCAATTTTTTAAGGAATCTTTTTATTCAGAGAGGTTATCCCTTAGAATTATTCAATAAAGTGTCTGAGGAAGTGAACACCAAAAGGGCAGACTCCTTTGCCCCTATTTTGGGCAAGGATGAAAGCTTGGGTCTAAATCAACAGCAGGAACAGAAGTTTGGAGAAAACAAGACAGGGCTCATCACTACTTTTAGTGAACAATCAGCATTTGTAAGAAATATTTTTTCTAGGGAATGGAACAGTTTTTCTAAAATTTCGGACCTAGAATATATTTTTGACAAAGAATTAACCCATGTTTATCGTAAGGGCAAAAATAATAAAAACATCTTGGAAGGGGGCTTGAAAGCCAATTTTAATAATGAAAGTAACAAACCAAAGAAGGGACTACATACATGTGGTAAATGTAGTTACTGCTCACATTTAATTTGTGGAGACACTTTGTTTTTACAAGCGAGAAATATGACCTTACATTTGAATACATTTGCCAATTGTGACACTAATGGAATCATCTATATTGCCATTTGCAAAAAATGTCCCTCTTTCTATGTCGGAAAGAGTGAAAGAAGGCTCAGGCAAAGAATATATGAGCACTTATATGATGTTAAGGTGAAAAATGAGAAAAATGCACTTAGTAAGCACTCAGCAAAATGTGAGACCCCTGGCTATCAATTCTTTATTTTGGAAGTTGTTCCCACTACTCCCAGGGGTGGTATGTGGGAAACACTTATTGAATATAAGGAATTGTATTGGCAACTCCTTTTGGAAGCAAATCGCAATTTTGGACTTAATGATATGGTATCTTTGGCCCCAGTATTAAAGTTGAGGGCTGCAAAGCTTTAATATTACTTGATCTGCAACGTTTTTCATTCTTTTTACTCTAAATAACACAATAACAAAAGCTTTTCACTGCAACTATTCTTTATTTAGAAACGTGTGTTATGTATACTTTGATGCATTTCCAATTTTAGCCACATGATGGTGCTATGATTCAATCTCATTCATTTTCATTCATTTATTCATTTATTTATTTTTAAGTGAAGAACAATATTTAGTTTTTAAAATGTTGTATTAAAAGTTTTTAAAATGTTTTTAAATATTTATTGAATAATAGGTTGTGAATCGGAGAGGTTATTGTGTAATTTGAATTTTTAACTCTAGGACCATCATGGTTTTACTATTTTTATTACTTTTAAAATGAATTGCAAAATGATTGGTTAATTGAGCGCTGATGGAATTTAAAAGTCATATAAAAGCACTGATTTTACAATATGGCTGATATTACTGATGAAGTTGGCGACGAAAACGTTCTTTTGAATACGTTATTTTGAGTTCATTTTCTGCATTATTACCAGCGTTCCAGTTTGTGTGTTGGAGTGTTCTTTGAGGTGCTTTGACCATTAAAGCAATTTTCAACTTTTTGGGAACAAGATTTATTTGTGCTTGGTGTAGTAGTTGTTACATGTTTTGCTATAACTGTTATTATATCAATATTGTTTAAAATTGTACTTGTTTTAAAATGTATTACTGGAGCTTTTCTCTTCGGGTCTCCACTGAAAATGTGCCACAAGCCCAGTTGGACAAACCCAGTTAACAAATGTCAATAAATAAATAATATTTTCAGTTACTGGCAAAAAAGTCCCATCTCCCTGCAAAAAAATTCTGCAGGCCCTGGGATTCATGATATCCTGCATACTACTAATACCATGTGCCAGACTGCATATGAGGAAATTACAATGGTACCCAAAAAGTGTTTGGACTCAACACTCTCACAGTTTAGAAGCAGTAATGCCAATGATTCCCTGCCTACAACAGGAGTTTCGATGGTGGGCACAGGCATGTCACCTAAACAAGGGTCAGCCTTTTAACCAACCCACAGCCAGGCAAACTCTAACAACAGATGCTTCGGATTACGCCTGGGGAGCACACATGGCAGGAAAATGCATTCAGGGCAAGTGGACCACAGACCAAATGCATCTTCACATCAATCAAAAAGAGATGACTGTTCAAAACGCCCTAACAGCTTTCAAGGACCTTCTGCATCCAGGACAATTATTACTAAAGACAGACAACACCACAGTAATGTGGTACATAAACAAGCAAGGGGGCATTCATTCTTATCCCCTATGCAGGCAAGCCATGACCTTGTGGAACACAGCTCTAACGTATCAAGTTCACCTGCAAGCACAATTCCTGCCAGGAAAGAAAAATACTCTGGCAGACGATCTAAGCAGAAATATCATGGACTCTCACGAATGGAAATTGAATCCACAAATCTTCAGCATGGTAACGCAAAAATGGGGATGCCCAGACATGGATCTTTTTACCTCCCCACTGAATTGCCAACTACAAAAATTCCGCACAAGGACTTATCACAAACAAGCATGGAAAGTGGATGCTCTTTTGTTCAGCTGGAAAAACCTAAAAGTTTATGCCTTCCCACCACTGCCTCTCCTTTCAAAGGTACTCCTAAAGCCAGACAAGAAAAAGCACAGATGATCCTGATTGCTCCAGACTGGCCACGCCAGCACTGGTACCCTATCTTAAGGAACTTGGCTCAAGGCCCACCATGGATTTTGCCTCAAATTCCACACCTTCTGATGCAGCAGAACAATCAGATCCTGCACGGTCAGCTCAAAACCCTAAACTTGGCTGCATGGCAGATACATTAGTCAAACAGGCAACACCTCTGTCTAAAGCTGTTATGGATGTAATTTTGGAGACCTAGCACCAGGAAAGCTTACTCAGAAAAATGGAAGAGATTCTGCACCTGGAACCAGGCTCAAAGCCTTGACCCTCTTGTTGCAAACATTCCTCAGATTTTACAATACTTAACTGAGATGCTGGACAGAGGCCTATCCTTCTCATCAATTAAGATCCACGCCTCTGCCATTTCAGCACATTACAACACGGATCCTCCTTTATTCTCTCATCCCTTGCTAAAGCAGTACCTCAGAGGGGCTAAAAACATAAGACCGCCAAGGAGAGCACCAACTTGGGACCTCAATTTCGTTTTGGAAAAACTGACCCTACCACCTTTTGAGCCAGCCAATACAGCCGATCTAAAATTTTTACCATGGAAAACAGCTCTGCTCCTGGCAGTAATTTCAGCACGAAGAGTCTCAGAGCTACAGGCATTAATGGCAGTGGAACCTTTTATAATTTTTCATCAGGACAGAGTTTCCTTAAGGACAAACCCTACTTTTATGCCAAAGGTGATATCTAGTGTGGCTCTTAACCAAACCATCCATTTGCTAACCTTTTATCCAAACCCCCAGAATAAAGGGGAGAAACGTCTGCATTCTTTGGACATACACAGGCAGCTACGCTTCTACTTGGACAAAACAAAAGCTTTCAGTAAAACTGAGCAACTGTTTGTAGAATATGCTGCAGGATCACAGGGCAAGGCTATCTCAACACTATATCCAAATGGATAGGACACTGTATTCATTACTGCTACACACAGCATGGAAAAACAGTCCCAAATAACATTAGGCCACATTCCACCAGGGCAACGGCCACTTCAACAGCCTTTCTCACAGGAGTGCCTACCAAGGAAATTTTGGAGGCTGCAACTTGGAGTTCAGTGCACACCTTTACCAAGCATTACCACCTGCCTCTTTACACTAAATCCAGAGCAGGATTTGCCACTGCAGTTCTGCAGGGCCTCATAGCCAAGCCTAACTCTTTATAGACCAGCCACCCAACCTTAGCTTTGGGATTCTACCCAAGTGTAATGACTGCAGCAGTGTAACACAATGAACATAGTACAGTTTTGTACCTACCATAAATGTAGATGTTTGAGTGTTCACACTGCTGCAGTCCAGGTTACCCTCCCTCCATCCCCTCTGAGCTAGCTGGACTTATCTATACCTTCCTATCCTATACAACCTTTTTGGTGCATTTGCTTGTAACTGAAGGTATTGTTTTTTTATTTTTTATATGTATATTTTTTATTAGCAATATGTATTGCCTACCTCCTTGGGGGCACCTGACATCGGGGGCAAGAAAAACTGAAGAAAATGGTGTCGGATGCATCTTATATACCCCTGGCGCACTGATGTCAGGGAAAAAGTGACAGCAACTGACGCTGGACCAAGACTTTGGAACTCTGGCCGACTGCGGGACCACCTAACAGCAGGATAACCCAAGTGTAATGACTGCAGCAGTGTGAATACTCGAACATCTACATTTATGGTAGGTACAAAACTGTACTTTGTTGTTTGCTTTTCTTATGTATGTTTTATTAGCAGTTTGAATTGCCTACCTATTTGGGGGCACCTGACACCTGGGGCAAGAAAAACTGAAGAAAATGGCGTCTGCTGCATCTTATTTACCCCTGTCTCACTGACGTCAGGGAGGAGGTGACAGCAACCGACGCCAGACCAAGACTTTGGAACTCAGGCCGACTGGGGAACCACCTGACGGCAGGATAACCCAAGTGTAATGACTGCAGCAGTGTATACACTTGAACATCTACATTTGTGGTAGGTACAAAACTGTACTTGCTCATTTCTTATGCATCTGATGGCACGAGTCAGGCAGCGGGTTCTGAAATAGCTCCTGGATGCATTTATGCTCCTTTGCGGAAGCCTTCAAGTCTTCCTTTGTTAATACCCCGTTTGATGGCTCGTCCCTTTTTGGGCCTAAAGTCAAGGAGACCCTCACTAGGTGTGAACAAGATGGAAAAACTCTGTCTGCCGTAGGAGTCCGTTTTTCCACCCCTACTAGACTTTACCCCAAAGGGCAAAAGGGAGGAAAAATGTGATTCCACAAGTCCCAAGGAGCCTTTCAGAACACATGCAGTGAATCCCCCCTCCAGGGGCAGAGGAGGGGGCTATAATGGAAGATGCCACCCAGCTGACAGAGGGGGGTCTACAAAACCAGGGTGAAAGGGATCAGATGTTCTTCCTTTTTCACTGTTGCAGTCATTACATTTGGGTTATCTGCTTGCAGGTAGCCCTCAGTCAGCCTGATTAACAAAGTCTTGGGTCCTGCGTTGGTTGCTGTCCCTTCTATGACGTCAGGGGTATAAAACATGCAGCCAACGCCATTACATCAGTCTTTCTTGCCATGCGGTGCCCGAAGCAGAAACAGTTCGCAAGTGCCAGTTGGCCGACTCTTGAAATTTTCATTTTCGAGTTTCAAAACTGAAGACTTCAAATAAAGCTAAGTACCCCATTGGGGAAACTTTTTCTTGCTCCTTACCGATGTCAGTAAAAGTTAATAATTGCATTACTTGTGGAAAGCAAATACCTCATAAAGATTTTCATTCGTACTGTATGCCTTGCCTAGGCCCTGACCACGACTTACCTCGCTGTCGGTTTTGTGGTTTATTTAATCAGCGCACTGTCCAGCATCTGTATATTTTCACTTCTAAATATTTCGGTTCTCGGTTTAATTATCCAGAAATGTCTGTTAGCCATCCGACTATCGGGATTTCGAAAAAATGCAAAGATAAAGACAGAAACAGGCCGCCGAGGCGCCGGTACTCATTGAGGTGCTTTCATAGCCCCTGATACCCGCTACTTCTGATAGGCCTCTACTGAGACCCATTCGGAGTCCAGTATGCCGCGAGATGCATCAACTATGGAACCCACGTATGTCTCTACCTTGGATGGGTCCAGAGCCACTGTGCAGGCACCGGCTTCTGAGGGTGTATTCAGGCCTACGGACTTGCATATTAAACCAATGCCTCCTTCTTTACTTAGGCCTAAATCTCAATCCATGCCTAAAAAACCGACATCCAGGCCACGTGCTCAGGCCTCTATGCCTAAAAAACAAATGATAAGAATGGCTGAAGATCTAATAACTCTAATCAGGGGTAGCCACCTCCCCTTCTAAAAGGCCTAAGACTGAAGATGATTATGAATCTTCTGATCAGGATTTTGTTTTTTTCTGATGATCTGGATCTGCCCTTATCTACTTATGAAGATTCTGATGCAGAGCACTCCATTCCCTCTGCTTCCCCTCCTGAGGATTTTTCTTTTGGGGAAACTCTACATACACAAAGGGAGCATTCCCACTGGGAAAGCCAGGATTTTTCTGATTCAAAAAAGAGGCTTAGGGATTTCCTTCTCCTACCTCAGCGTAGGCCTTTAGCTATTCCTCCTGTACTAGACATTGTTGATGATGCTTTTTCGGAATCTAGTTTGGCCCCTGATTCCCTGCCTCCTGCTCCCAGAAAACCTGACAGATACTACAGGGTCCCGGAGTCCCACAAGTTCCTTTTTAAAAATCCTTTTGCAGATCCAGAGACTATTTCACAGGGGCCCAAGGGCATTAAGGCTTCTACTGCTAAAAGCCTACCCCTTCTGATACATACTCCAGGGCACTGGATAGATGGGGTAAGAAGGTTTACACTTCTGCAACCTTGGCCATTAGGGCTTTAAACTGTCAGTTTCATATGCTAAAGTATCAGCAACATGTTATTGGACTGCTTAAACAGAAAATGATGTTGATTCCTGACTGCAGATTCTGCAGATGGGGCCAGCCTTGCTGTGACCTGTTTGCATCTCCCATGAATGCCAAATGCAGAAGCTACTTTGCCCTGAATCCCCCACCAGGGGAAAATCCAAGGGATTATCTCATTTATGTTTGGCCCCTGGGACTTCTGTATGCATTTCCACCCATTGCCCTGATTCCAAAATTGCTGCAGAAAGCCAAAGCCTTGGGGAGGACTGTAATTCTGATAGCCCCTTATTGGCCTCTACAGAGATTTGGTTTCCATTGACTCTTCCAACTAGAGGAACCTTGGATGTTCTTAGTGGTTCACTGCTGCAGTCATCACATTTGGGTTATCTGCTTGCAGGTAGCCCTCAGTCGGTCTGATTATCAAAGTCTTGAGTCCTGTGTTGGTTGCTGTCTCATCTTCCATGACGTCGGGTAGTCAGGGGTATAAAGCATGCAGCCGACGCCATTACATCAGTCTTTCTTGCTGTGCGCTGCCTGAAGCAGAAGCAGTTTGCAAGTGCCAGTCGGCCGACTCCTGAAATATTCGTTTTCGAATTTCAGTTCTGAAGTCTTCAACTAAAGGCTAAGTACCCCGTTTGGGATCTTTTTTCTTGCTCTAAACCGATGTCGGTAAAAGTTAACAGTTGTATTTGTTGTGGAAAGCAAATACCTCAAAGATTTTCATTCATACTGCATTCCTTGCCTAGGCCCAGACCACGACATACCTCGCTGTCGGTTTTGTGCCTTATTCAAACCTTGTACTGTTCACCGTCGGTTAATTTTCGCATCTAAATATTTTGTTACTCTGTTCAATTATCCAGAAATGGCTTCGGTAAGCCACCTGACTACTGATATTCCAAAAATGCAAAGATAAAGACAGAGACCGACCGCATGGGTCCAAAGCTGCCAACGACGCTTCCCCTAAGCTAGTCACCAGTTTGCCGGTACTCAGTGAGGTGCTTTTGCAGCCCCTGATGCCCGCTACTTCAGATTTGCAGGCCTCTACTGAGACCCATTGGGAGTCCGGTATGCCGCAAGATGCTTCAGCTGTGGAACCTGTGGATGTCTCTACCTTGGATGGGTCCGGAGCCGCTGTGCAGGCACCGGCTTCTGAGGGTATATTCAGGCCTACTGACTTGCATATTAAACCGACACCATCTTCTTCTTCAAGACCTAAAACTTGATCCATGCCTAGAAAACCGACGACCAGACCGCATGGTCTGGCCCCTGTGCCTAAAAAAACAAATAAGAATGGCTGAGTACCTTATTATTCTAATCGGGGGAAGCCATTCTTCTCTCTCTAACAGACCTAGGACTGATTTTCCTTCTGATTCTTCTGATCAGAATTCTGAAATTTAGTTTTTCTCTGATCAGGAGTTGCCCTTATCTACCTATGAGGATTTTGATGCAGAGGATTCCATTCCTTCTGCTTCCCCTCTAGAGGATTTCTCTTTTGGTGAAACCTTGCATACTTTTAGGGAGCATTTCCGCTGGGAAAGCCAGGATTACTCTGACTCCAAATAGAGGGTTGAGGAATTCTTACTCCTACCTCAACACTGGCCTTTAGCCATCCCTCTTGTACTGGACATTGTAGATGATGCCTTCTCGGAATCTAGCCTGGCCCCTGACACTTTACCTCCTGCTCCCAGAAAACCTGATAGATATTACAGGATACCTGACTCTCACAACTTCCTCTTTAAAAACCGTACTGCGGATCCTGAGACTATTTCACAGGGACCCAAAGGCATTAAGGCTACTTACTACCAAACACCCTACCCCCTCTGATAGAGATTCCAGGGCCCTGGATAAATGGGGTAAGAAGGTGTACACTTCTGCAACTTTGGCTATTAGGGCCTTAAACTGCCAGTTTCATATGTAAAAAGTATCAGCAACATATTATTGGATTGCTTAAACAGAAAATTATGTTGATTCCTGACTGTACTGAAAACAAAGAATTACAGGATTTTAATGCATTCTGCTGAACAAGTTGGAAAACATACTTTGCAATGTGGTTTTGATTCATTAGAGGCATCTTGCAGGGCTGTTGTCACTGGGTCTGTTCTTAGAAGGCATGCTTGGCTTAAGGAGAAATCTTTGCCAGATCATGTTAAAGCTAAATTACTGGATGCTCCCTTAAACCAAGACTGCCTGTTTGGCAACAAAGCAGAAGAAGTGCTTAAAAAGATAGAGGAAAAAGCTAAATCTATGCAAACTGTTAAAGATTTCCTGCAGGTACAGCCTCCCAGATTTAGTAGGCATTGGCCTTCTAAGAATTGGTCCTCTTCTGCCTCTTCCCGGCCTTCTCAGTCCAAACCCAGAACCAGCGGAACACCCAGGCTCCAGTCCCAAGGTACTCACAAGCCTAAGCAGTGGGAGGCTCCCACTTCCAAAGCTGGAAGTAGTAAGACACCCCCTTATGGTAAACTGTCACAATGACAACTTTAAACCTTCCAAGCCCTGCTCAACTTGACCGATCCTTTAGGGGGGGAAATCACCCTGCATGCAAAAAATTGGGAACTCATTACCCAAGACAAATAGGTTTTAAATATAGTTTCCTAAGGATACAGATTCCACTTCCACTCCTTACCAGTCCCAAAGGGTTGACCAGACCTACGCCCAGATCAGTGGGCAGAGGCTCAAAGGCAAGTTCTCTCTCTTCTAAGCATCATGGCTGTTCAACCTGTCCCAGAAGAAGAATGGGGGCAAGGTTTCTACTCAAGACTTTTCCTGGTACCCAGAAAAGATGATTCCTGGTGTCCTATTCTGGACCTGTCTATCCTAAACACTTTTTTGGAAATCCCAAAATTCAGAATGCTAACTCTTCATCAGCTGCTTCCCATGCTAGGCAAAAATGTCTGGTTGACAACACTGGATTTAAAGGAAGTCTACCTGCACATCCCAATAAGGGAATCTTGCAGAAGACACCCACGCTTCAGAGCAGGCTACATGCACTATCAGTTCTCTGCACTGCCTTATGGCTTATCCACTGCACCCAGGGTATTCACAAAGTGCCTAGCTCCAGTCATTGCATTTTGCAGACAAATATTCAAATATACCCATACCTGGACGATTGTCTAATTCAGGCAGAAAGCCAGTTCATACTATTAAATCATCTGGCATTTGTACTAACTTCTCTGGGGTACACCATAAATGAAAAGAAATCACATCTAGTACCCTGTCAACAAATTGTATTCCTGGGAGCAAGCTTGAATACAACTTCCCAGATGGGTCTGCCTCACGCCAGAGAAACAAGTTCATTTGACAGCCTACTACAAACTACTGGCCTCAAAGACCCAGCTATCTGCAAGGAAAATATTGCAAGCCCTAGGGTTCATGGCCTCTTGTATTCTACTGATTCCATATGCAAGACTGCATATGAGGAAACTACAATGGTATCTAAAAAGCCTATGGTGTCAACATTCTCAGGACCTAGAATCAATGATTCCTATCATAACTTGTCTAAAGATAGAGTTCCTTTGGTGGGCAGAGGCCTGCCACCAAAACAAGGGACTGCCATTCAGTCTACCCCCTGCCGCCCAAACCCTAACAACAGATGCATCCAACTATGCATGGGGGGGCTCACTTGGCAGGGCAGTGCATTCAGGGCAAATAGAACCCAAATCAAATGCACCTGCATATCAATCAAAAAGAAATGTTAGCTGTACAGAATGCTCTGACAGTCTTCAAGGACCACATTCTTCCAGGACAATTATTGGTAAAGACAGACAACACCGCGGTTATGTGGTACATAAACAAGCAGGGGGGTACCCACTCATACCCTCTCTGCAGACTAGCCGTGGCTCTGTGGAACACAGCCTTGAGCTACCCAAGTGCACCTACAAGCTCAATTCCTGCCAGGCAAACTAAATTCACTCGTAGACAATCTAAGCAGAAATCTCATGGACCCACATGCGTGGAAACTGGAACCAAAGATATTCAATATGTTGAGAAAAATGTGGAAGTCCAGAGATAGACCTGTTTTCCTCCCCTCAGAACTACCAATTGGACAAATTCTGCACAAGGACTCCCTACAAACAAGCTTGGAAAGTGGATGCCCTGTCTTTCACCTTGGAAAGTTTCTCAGATATGCCTTTCCCCCTCAGCCTCTCCTCTCCAAAGTGCTAATAAAGATCAAGCAGGACAAACCAAGGACAATACTAATTGCACCAGACTGGCCACACAAACACTGGTACCCCCTCTTGCACAGCGTGACACTGCTTAAACCATGGCACCTGCAACAGACCCCTGCCATCCCAGCAGGAGAGCCAGATTCTGCACCCACAGCTTCAAACCCTGAGCCTTGCAGCCTGGCTAATTACCTGATCTCTCCGTTACCATCCCTCAGTAAGCAAGTGATGGATGTCATTCTGGAGGCAAGGAGGCCTAGTACTAGAAAATCCTATGCTGAAAAATGGAAAAGATTCTGTTCTTGTTGACAAGCCCAGGGGATGGGCACAGGAGTGCCCAATTTAATGCATATTCTTCAATACTTAACTGAGATGCTTCACAAGGACCTTTCTTTTTCTTCCATCAAAATTCATGCCTCTGCCATTTCAGCACATTACAATACAAAGCCACCCCTCTTCTCTCATCCCCTGCTGAAGCAATTCCTCAGAGGGGGCCAAAAACTTAAGACCACCCAGGGGAGCCACTACTCCAACCTGGGACCTTAACTTTGTGTTGGAAAAGCTCACTTTTACCTCCCTTTGAGCAAGCTGCAAATGCAGAGTTGAAATTCCTTTCTTGGAAAACCGCCTTCCTTCTAGCCATTACTTCAGCAAAGAAGGGTGTCTGAATTACAGGCCCTGATGGCAGTGGAGCCTTTCATCATCTTTCATGCTGACAGGGTCTCTCTCAGTACCAATCCTTCCTTTATGCCCAAGGTGGTATCCAGTGTGGCCCTTAATCAGTCCATTCATTTGCCAACCTTATTTTCTAATCCACAGAACAAAGGGGAACAAATACTGCACTCCTTGGACGTGCACAGTCAACTTAGATTTTACTTGAACAGAACTAAACCTCTCAGGAAATCTGAACGGCTGCTGATTGCATTTGCTGCAGGGGCAGAGGGGAAGACCATTTCAAAGTAAACCATTTCTAAGTGGATAGGCCATTACATTAATTTCTGTTATAAGCATCATGGAAAACCTACCCCACAAATGATAAGATCTCATTCCACCAGGGCTGCATCTACCTCTACAGCCTTTCTCAGAGGTGTCCCTACTAGGGACAGTCCTGGAAGCTGCTACCTGAAGCTCTCTACATACCTTCACCAAGCATTACCACTTTTCAATTTTTTTTTTTAAATCCAGAGCTGGCTTTGCCACTGCAGTTTTGCAGGACCTTATAGCTGGTCCTAATGCTATCTAATTGCCTCCTCCCATCCTTAGCTTTGGGAATCTACCCAAATGTGATGACTGCAACAGTGAAACACAAAGAACATAGTACAGTTGTGTATGCTTACCGTAAATGTACATGTTTGTGTATTCAATGTTGCAGTCCTGGTTACACTCCCTCCAGCCCCCTGACTTCTATTGACTATACCTCTATTCTTGTTTACTATACTTAAAGCTTTCTGGTGTATTTGCTTTTTGTTGGAGGTGTAACCTTGTATATAATTGCTTCCCATTATGGGAGCACCTGACATCTGGGCAAAGAAAAACTGATGTAATGGCATCGGCTGCATGCTTTATACCCCTGACTACCTGACGTCATAGAAGATGAGACAGCAACCGACACAGGACCCAAGACTTTAATCAGGCCGACTGAGGGCTACCTGCAAGCAGATAACCCAATTGTGATGACTGCAACAGTGAATACACTCTAACATCTACATTTATTACATTTATAGTAAGTGTACACAACTGTACTATTCTGGACCCAGTTCCAGATCTGCTGACACATTCATCTGGGGCTCTTCATCCTTCACTTCACTCGATCTAATTGACAGCTTTGCTGCTCTGATTTCCAACATAGCCAGGTCCCACAGTCTTTCCACGGAAGTGCAGCATATCCTTGTATCTTCACACAAGGCATCAACCAGAAAGTTATACGGCAGCAAGTGGAAGCGGTTCACTTTGTGGGCTTCTCAAAATATTGACCCATACATCACCCCAATTGCTAGCATATTAGAGTTCTTGATTAAACTTTTTAATGAAGGTGCTGCAGCAGCTACCATAAGTGTTCAATTGGCTGCAATTTAAAATTTTCACCTCGGATCGGACAGCTCAAATCTCATGTCTCACAGGTTATGTAGAGCCTTCTTAAAAGGAATTGTACATCTTAGACCACCAGTTAGACAAACTTTCACTGCCTAGAACCTAAAGATTGTTCTATCTAGGATTATTCTCCCTCCATTTGAGCCTGCATCATCCTGCCAAATAAAATTACTGTCTTGGAAAACCATTTTGTCGGTGGCAATTACATCAGCACGCAGGGTGTCTGAACTACAGGCTTTATCTATTAAACCTCCGTACTTGATTTTTTACCCTGACAGTGTCGCTCTGGACTAATTCATCCTTCCTTCCAAAAGTTTGTTCAGAGGCTAATTTGAATCAAACTATTGAACTTCCAACCTTCTTCAGTAACCACTCCAACAAGTTGGAGTTTATGTTGCATAAACTTGATATGCAAAGACAACTCAGATTTTATTTGGATAGAACCAAAGAATTTAGAAAATAAGAACAACTTTGTCTCTCATTCAGATACCAAGAAAGGACAGCCTGTGTCAGAAGTCACTCTTTCCAAATGGTTAGCAGATTGTATAAAATTCACATACTCTTCTGTGAATCAACTGATAGAACATAAAGTGAAGGTGCACTCCACAAGGGCTTTCTACCTCTTCAGCTTACATGGCAAGACTGCCGTTCGATACAATATGTGCAGCTGCCATTTGGTCTAAACCACATACCTTCATCATGCATTACAAAGTAGATAAAGGCCTCCAAGGACAGGGCTTCCTTTGGTTCCACTGTCCTCAGGAATATACTCCCTTGAGCCACCCAGGATAAATGGTGCTTGGGACGCTACCCAATTGTAAGAATGAATGGCGAGATTGAACAACTTCACATAAAGAAGTTATGTACTCACCATAGCGTTCCATGTAAGTTGTTCATCTCACCATCATTCTTACATTCCCTCCAGCCTTCCCCTTCCAGGCTTCTTGAAGAACGAGTAAGATTTCAGGTCTGGTAGGTCTTTGTATGGGATTTCTTACTCCCATGTTCCTTATGTTGTACATATTGGGATCAGCAAACTAGATCTGAGGTGAGGCAGAGAGCATCATGGGATAGGGACTTGGCCTCGAGCTACTCAAAAACCTCGAGCTTGTGAAAGCAACCGACTCAGAGGCGAGATGAACAACTTGCATGAAATGTTATGGCGAGTTCATAACTTCATTTTTATTGCCACAGCTGATTCACATGCTCAAAGCCCACTCTGTATAATATGTGGCAGTCAGCTATCCAATGAGACAAAGAAGCCTTCAAAACTGCTTTGCCACATAGAGACCAAACACCCTGCATTAAAAGACATGCCTTTGGGGTTTTTTGAAAGAAAAAAATGTGAACACGAAGGACAGAAGCAATTATTGAAGGCCACCATAGGTTGGTATTAAGCTATCGGCCCTAGGGCCTATACAAGCCTAGCCATGACAATTTCCTGGTTGCTTATACAGTGTTTGCTTCCCTGGACCCCTGTCTATTAGGGCGACTGAAGTGATTCCCAGGGTGAATTTCCTATCACCCATCCAATTGTCAAGGTTCCTTTTGAAGAGGGCCAAAGAGGCGCTCTGCTTGACATGTATGGGCAACCTATTCCAGAGTATGGGGAGTCTCTGGGTCAGGAACTTATCCCTCCCGCATGTCTTGTTCATTGTGACAAGGTTTAGTTTACTGGAGCATGTGGCTCTGAGGGATTGGGATTTCTTTAGGTGGAGCATGTCCAGCAGCTCAGGGTTAGATATGGCCTTGTAAATTAAGCTGAGGTTGCCTCTGAGTAGGTGATATGCGACAGAGTATAGCTGGAGTTTTTTTTAGATGGTCAGCATAGGGCATCTGCTTTAGGCCTGTGCTTCTTTTAGTGAGATATTTCTGAGGCCTTTACAACTGTTGCAGATGTCTTGTGAGGTACATACCAAATGGGACGTTCTCTATAATGGGTCTAATGAGGGATGAGTACAGTGGGACAATGACCTCCTCCTTTCTGGATGAAAAGCCCTTTGTGATGAGATGTGCCACATAGAAGGATTTCCTCACTGTTGTGGCGATGTGATTATCAAAGGTGAGACCACTGTCCACCTGTGTTCCTAAGTCTTTCATCACGCTTTCAATGTTTAGAGTATTGCCACTTATGTGGTAGTTCATGGGTATGTGGTTTTTCCCAAAGGGGATAACTACATTTCTTGGCATTGAGCTTGAGTCCATGATTCTGGCACCAAGCATCTGTTTCTTTAAGGCCCTTTTGTAGAATATCTACATAATTTGGGGAATCGATAATGGCTCCCAGTTTGCAGTCATCTGCGATATTTGTTAGCCAGAGTCCCTTAGTGTTGGCCTATACTTCAGAGAAGTAGATGCCAAACAAGAGCAGTCCCAGGACTGAACCCTGAGGTACTCTACTTGTCACTTGTATGGAGCTGGAACTGGAATCTGATATTTTTGCAGTGTGTGTTCTGTCAGTAAGCCAATTGGCAACCCATCGAGTGATGTAGGGATTAATGCCCAGCTTGGTAAATTTATCTTTGATTCCAGAGTGTGGGGTGGTGTCAAAGGCCTTGGCAAGGTCCAGATAGGCTCTGTGGACTGCCTTACCCTCATCTACGGCTCTAGAGACTTATTCAAAGAAATCAATCAGGTTGAGGAGACAGGATCGGCCCTTCACGAACCTGAATTGGGTGGGGTCCAACGTTTGAAGGTTGCCAATGTCCTTGTTTATAAGTTCCATGATAATGTGTTCCATGGCTTTGCAGACCAGGCTCATCAGACTGATGGGGCATTAGTTCCCAGGATCCAGGGTGGATCCTCCCTTGTGAAGTGGGATGACTGTAGCTGTGAGCTATTCAGTGGGCACGAAGCCTGAGGTGAGGCAATGGTTGAACATGATGCTTAGGTGAGGTGTCAGTTTATTTTCTAGTTCATGTAGTACACAGCCCGGGATATCATCTGGTCCCATGGATGCTGTATTTTTAGCTTTGGAGAGTGCAGTTTGTACCTGTGTGGCTGTGATAACCAGAGTTTGGCAATCTTCCGGTATTGGGATGGGCCCTTTAGGGGGTGGGGGGTGAAATTAGCACAGAATCAATCTGCCAGGATATTGGCAATATCCTTGGGATCAGTATATTTAATGCCATTCTTTTGTAGGTCAGAGCAGATCTGGGCTGTGCCACTTAGATTTTTGACATATGTATAGAATGCCTTGTGGTTGTCTTTGGAATCTGGCAATTCTATTTTCGTAACTAGCATTGGAAGATTTTATGAGGGATCTCAGCTTTTTGGTAAGGCTGGTAATGGAGTTTTTTACATCTTGGGATTTTCCTCTTTTCTGCAACAGTTTCTGCCTTCTGTTGTATATTTTGTTTATGGCTGGGGACCACCAGATTGGCTTCCTTTTTTTGGAGGAGTGTGCCTTGGTTCTGTTAGGGATGGCACAACTCATGCACGAGTGTATGTCCTTGTACAGTGCCTTAGTGTAAGACTCAGCCGTTGAACATTCAATTCCCTTCTGCATGGGTGTCATGCAGTTTGTCACTTCTGACTTGAGTAGCATGAAGTTGGCTTTGGCAAAGTTTTTAATGGTGTTTCCATACTGGGGGGTGGGGATGGATTGTGGATGTCAAGGGTGATTAGTTTATGGTCAGACCTGACCAATGAGGGGGTGACGCCTGGTGTGAGGCATCTATTTCCCATGTTGGTAATGACCAGGTCTAGGATATTTGAGCCCCTGGTGGGACTATGAATTTGTTGGTCTAGGGCATTGAAATTAATGAATTCCAAGAAATGGGCGAAGGTGTTGTTATCCAAGTAGTTTTTCCAGTTAATTGCGGGGTAGTTGAAAGGGTTGTATGTTAATATTGTCCAGTATGTTTAGAAAGGTGTGGTGGGACTCTTGGGGCATGGTGTGGGATCTGTAGCAAGCTACAATTTGGATTACCTTACCTAGTGTCAGTTGCACCTGGAGAATTTCAGATGCATTATGTTGGGCGACTAGCCTGGAGGTGTGAATGTCCTTGGTGAATATGGGCATTCCTCCACCTTTCGAGTTTCACTCTGGTTTGGTGGCCAAAAAGTGTGGTAAGAGTTGTAGCCTGGTATTGCTGGGATGCTCTCTGGAGCCTTGAACCAGGTCTCTGTTACTGCAGATATCGATGTTCTCCATTTTTAGGAGTGCCTTGAGAGAGTGCATTTTGAGGTTTAGACTTCTAGCATTGAATAGCATTACCCTCAGATTTTGCATGTTTGTTTGTCACTTTGGTGGCTTTGTCATTTGAACCTTGCCTAAAAAAGGCACTATAGGGGTGGCAAGGGCCTTGGTCAGTAATCTGAATCCTAGGGGTGACCGGTGCAGACCATCTCTGGCAAAGCATTATGGTTTGTTGATCATGTTGTCCCAGGCAGATAGATACTGGATCCCCTTTGAATGACACCAAAAGCTTCGCCAATTGTTGAAGTCAATCATTTTGTCCTTGTACTGTGGTATCATGGGCGAAGGCAGGATGCTACTCAGCGCTAGGGTCATACCTGTCTGGGCTACATGGTCCGAGAGCTCTTCCATGTAGTCCAGGGAGGTACGTCTCAAGTCATTCACGCCAACATGAACAATGACCGTCATATTTGTACTTGTGGAGTGACTTGAGTGCATGCATTATGTGGTGGATCCTGGCATCTGACAGGCAGCTGACTGTAATTTTCTCCTTGTTCAGCCTGGTAAGTGGGACATCAGTGTGCCTGACTATAGAGTTACCCATGACTAAAGTGTTTGGTACGTTATCTTGCCTCGGGCTGTTTTTGCGTGGCACGCTGGTGGTGTGAGTTATGTGTCACTTTGGTTGTGATTGGTGTTTGCGTTTTGGCTTCGGAGGTCCTCGTTGCTTGGGTAGGTTAATGTTAAGAGCCTCCGCATATGTGGGTTTCATGTTGCTATGTGTGGATGTTGATGGTGTGGGTTTTGTGGGACTATATGTTGCTTGAGGTGTAGTGCAGATGTTGTCTAACACAGTCTTGGGTGGGGAGAGCTTTGCTTCCAGTTTGGCTATGTAATTGCATCTCTCGCAGGTTGTAGTGTTTAGTGGTAGGAGGAGTGGGTTGTCTGTGTACATGAGGCAATTGCTGCATTACCCCAGTATGCCCAGATTCACCAGGTGGACAGGAGAAATCACCAGAAGCTGACCCTTGGACATGCCTGGTTAGGTGTTATTTAGTAAAGTATAAGAGCTGCTTTCCCTTACCTTGGCATGGTACTTTGCAACTTTAGGTTTCTTAGTGCCTACAGTTAATTTCTGTTGTTAACCGGGAGGATTTTAGTGCTTGTATTAATTTACAACTACTTAGTGCTTTCTAGTAGTTCTAGTTTAAGTGCTAGTCACAGGGATACAGATTTTAGTGCTACTACTGAAAAGACAGCAAGTTCTTAGGGAAAATTTGAAGAATTGACTTTCTGGCACTGGGAATAGTTAGCGCTGGACTGGCTGCACTGCCAAAATCGCACAAACACAAGTTTTTATGCCAGAAAGAATAAAGGGATAGAAATCAGCCCAAAATGGTCAATAAGCTACAATTTCAGTGCTGAAACCACTCCTAGTGTTTTTTTTTTCCAAAAAAGCAGGCAAGGACAAGCAATAAAAATTGGATATGTTCTGAAAAGGCAAGCACACTTGTGTGTTGCCTAAATCAGAAAATACAGTCAAGAAACAGGTCATTGTTCCCCTGTACTCTTCACTTATCAGACCAATGAATCGAGTACAATGCCCCATTCGGGATGTATCTCACCCGACATCTGCAGCAATTGGAGAGACCCCAAAAGTTCCTCACCAAAAGGATAAAGGGACTCCAAAGTCTGTCATATGCTGCCAGATTGAAGAAACTCCAGCTCTATCCAGTCACATACCGTCTGCTCAGAGGTGACATGTGCCTGACATACAAGGCCATGTCCAACCAGGAATTAATGGACATGCTCCACCTCAAAAAATCCAAATCCACCAAAACCACTAGAGCAAGCGACTTAAACCTTAGCACGGATATAAATAGGACGTGCTGGAGGGATAGATTTATCACTCAGAGACTCCATATGCTGTGGAATAAAATCCCGGTCCATTTGAGGCAGAGCACCTCGCTGGCTCTGTTCAAGAGAAATCTTGACCTGTGGATGGGAGATCGTAGGTTTACCCCGGGAATCATCTCTGTGTCACTGCTGGACAGAGGCACAACAAACTAATAGGCACAGTATTTTTTCATATAAGGGGTGGCGTAAGCCACAAAAATTTGGGCTAGGCTTATAAATGCCTTAGGGCAGATAGCCTAGTATAAACCTATGAACCTAAAACATGTGCACAGTAATAAAAACTATTGAAATAGCCGAGATGCAATAAAATACAGTAGTTAAAAGTACAGAAACAGCAGAAACGAACAGCAGATGACAAAAATGAGCAATTTAAGTCAAAAAGTACTTGCAGTCAACCAAAAAGTCTCTCTTTCTCTTTTCTGGTGCTGAATTAGTCTGCTGGACTCCCAAGCAGGTCAGCCGATCTAATACTAGTGCAAACGCGCGTTTTTATGCCAGAAAGAATAAAGGGATAGAAATCAGCCCAAAACTGCCAATAAGCTACAATTTCAGTGCTGAAACCACTCCTCTAGTGCTAGATTGGCTGTACAATGCTTCCCACTCTCACTGGTAAACAGAAGGACCACCCTTCACACCACATCAACAAATCTGTCTGCACTGAGAGCATTATACGTGATAGCTAACTATTGCTGCAGCTAAGAAGCCTTTTATTATTGGTGAAGAATTGATCTTGTCTGCTGCTAAGGAAATTTGCTGTGAACTTTTAGGAAAGGCTGCAGTTAAAAAGGTTGCACAGGTTCCTCTTTCAGCTAGCACTGTCACTAGATGAACTGAAGAAGTAGCAGAGGACATTGAGGCACAATTGTTAGGATTAATAGGTCACCATGGTACAGAATCCAGGCTAACAGGTCTACTAATGTTGACAACAAGGCAATAATGCTTGTTTTTTGTGCGATACATATTTCAGGAGGATGTGTATGAGGGTGCGTTATGTGCATTATCATTGCCAATCAACATCACAGCTGCAGAACTATTCAAGTCTTTGAATGATTACGTATCTGGAAAACTGAATTGGTCTTTTGTGTCGGTGTATGCACGGATGGAGTTGCCGCCATAACTGGACAACTTTCTGGTTTCGCTACTTGAGTCAAGGAGTGTCACACTTGAATATGAGTTCACTCACTGTCATTCAGAGAGAAATGCTGGTTAGCTGAAAAATGTCACCTGAACTTAACGTTTTGAATGATGTCATTAAAGTTATTAACCACATCAAAGTCAATGCCCTTAACTCACAGCTGTTGGAGCAGCTTTGTGAGGAGATGGATGATGTGCACAAATGTCTTCTCTTATATACAGACATTAGATGGCTTCTAAAGGTAGATCACTGGCCAGTGTGTGTGAGTTATGAGCCACTCCTGGGATTTCTTTCAGAAAAACAGTCACCCCTGGCAGCACTTTTCAGTAACATGGAATAGACTGCAAAACTTGCTTACTTGTGTGACATATTCAACCTGCCCAATGAACTCTGTCACTTCAGGGGAGAAGGACACCGGTCTTCAAGTTGGCAGATAGAGTGGCTGTATTCAGAGCCAAACTGGAACTGTGTGGACAGCAAGCAAACATAGGATAATTTGACGTTTCAAACATTAACAGGGATGTTGGAAGAGACTGAGCCTGGGCCTTCATTGTCCCAACTGGTGCATTGCTTTTAAAAGAGTTCAAACTTTTCTTCCCAGATCACGAACTGGGAAGGAATGGATCCACAACCCATTTGTGAACATGCCAGGTGAATTAACCTAGTCACTGCTGGAATATCAACTGTTTGAAATTGCAAATAACTGTGGCCTTAAAAGTATATTTAAGACAATGTAATGTCTGCCAGCATTCTGGATTAATATCAAGGGAGAATATCCTGAGTGTCACAAAAGCACTGAAAATCCTGCTTCCATTTTTAACATTCTAGTTTTGTGGTGTGAGGTTTTCTGCAGTGATAGCAACCAAAATGACATTATGGAGTAGACTGGACATAAGAAACACACTTTGGGTGTCATTGTCTCCCATCACTCCTAGATGGGACCATCTCATTGCAAGGAAACAAGCTCAGGGCTCCCATTGATTCTGCATTATGGTGAGTTGTATTTATTATGCACTTTCTTATGCGCACACGATTGCCCGTCCATTGAAAATCATCTTGCATGAAACCAGTCCATGGTGCAAAAAAGTTGGAGACTGCTACCTTAGGCCACTCATTTTTTTCAGATCCCTCTGCTGTTGTCCATACAGCCACATTGACCCCTACCATGTTACGTCTTCCTACTCATTTGAGTTTTTTAGAAACTGAATTCTTGGCCGGAGTGCAGGGAGTGCCTTCTGTGTGGAGTCTGCATGTCCTCCCCGCGGTTGGGTGGGTGTTTGAAAGACATGCATAAATGGGCATGCCTTCGTTGAAGATTGAACATCAAGCTGGCACCTCGACGTTCATGAAAATCTACTGCCAATCATTAGCGGACCGGAGTTCCGCTGTGGCGACCCCTAACCGGGAAAAGCCAAAAGACAACAGAAACCTTAGATTTAAAAAAATGAACATTATCACATTCTTGCTCATTCATTTGAGTTGCATGGGTTGGCTTATAAAGGCCAAGTGGTCATTAACCTAGTATATACCTATGAATCTATAAGCCTAAATCCATTTCTCTCTCTTTGGCAACAGATTATTTCATCAAATGGGTTCCAAATGATGGCAGTGGGAGGAAATTCCTCCTCTCCTGAGGCTTCTCCTTTATCCCCCAGACCAAACTCTTCTCTCCCTTCCTGTCTTGCATCACATGCCATGTTCCCCTTTTTCAGCTGAGAAAAGGGTTTTGTTCAAGAATAGTTTTAGTGCCAAAGAAAATTCCTGGAGATTCCAGAACCAGTTTGCAATAATGCTGAAGTTCAAATAATTTCACTTCAAATTCACTTATCTTTTCTTCATTATTTGAGTTTTTAGTGACCTTAGATTTAAAAGGTGCATATAATCATATTCCTATTGATCCAGATTTCAAGTGTTTCTTAAAATTGTGTGTGTTTGGATTACATATGCTAGACTAATGACCACCAGGACCTTTATAAGCCTAACCCAATTGTGACCTTATGTATCATGGGTGTTTGTTAGGAAGCTTCTAGAGGTTATGTGGAGGATTATATTAGGTTGGACATTTCTGTCTGCCTCTGTATATAAAAAAGCATGAGGGGCCAGACCCAGGGTGAATTTCCAATTTTCCATCCATTAGTTAAGGTAAAGTAAATAGCATTAGGGATGAACTCTGCCCTGGAAAAGGCTCTCCAGCTATGTGAAACATGGGATCCTCTGAGACACAAATCTACCTTGCCAACATGTCTTATGTCACAAGCAGAATTTAAATCCTTGGATCTAGTGGATGTTCGTGTTTCACTGTTGCAGTCATTACTCTTGGGTTTTCCTGCTGGCAGGCTACCCTCAATCAGCCAAATTTCCAAAGTCTAGGTCCGGCATCGGTTGCTGTCGCCTCTTCCCTGACGTCAGTGCACCAGGGGTATAAAAGATGCAGCCAATGACATTTTCTTCAGTCTTTCTTGCTGCGCAGTGCCCGAAGCAAAAGCAGTTTGCAAGTGCCGGTCGGCTGACTCCTGAGATTTTCAAAATCCGAATTTCAGAACTGAAGTCTTCATTAAAAGCTAAGTACCCCATTGGGGAAACTTTTTTCTTGCTCCAGACCATTCACTTGCCTACCTTTTATCCAAATCCACAGAACAAGGGTGCAGAAATTCTGCATTCTTTGGACATACACAGGCAGCTACGCTTCTACTTGGACAGAACTAAAGCTTTCAGAAAGACTGAGCAACTGTTAGTGTAATATGCTGCAGGATCACAAGGAAAGGCTATCTCAAAACAGACTATTTCTAAATGGATAGGCCATTGCATCCATTTCTGCTATTTTCAGCATGGCAAATCAGTGCCTAAGGGCATTAGGCCTCATTCTACCAGAGCAGCAGCCACTTCAGCAGCCTTCCTCAGAGGAGTACCAACCAAAGACATCTTAGAGGCTGCAACTTGGAGTTCAGTGCACACTTTCACAAAGCACTACCACTTACTTCTTTACTCCAAGTCCAGCGCAGGCTTTGCCACTGCAGTTCTGCAGGGCCACATAGCCTCTCCTAATCCAATTTAGCCCAGCCACCCATCCTCAGCTTTGGGATTCAACCCAAGAGTAATGACTGCAACAGTGAAACACGATGAACATAGTACAGTTGTGTACCCACCGTAAATGTAGATGTTCGAGTGTATTCACTGTTGCAGTCCACGTTACCCACCATCCCCTTTTTCTTTGCTGGGACTTATCTGTACTTCTCTATCCTATACAACCTATGTGGTGTATTTGCTTGTAGATGAAGGAAATGTTATTTTTGTGCATGCATACTTATTGGCATATTTTTTCAGCCTACCATTTTGGGGGCACCTGACATCTGGGGCAAGAAAAACTGAAGAAAATGGCATCGGCTGCATCTTTTATACCCCTAGTGCACTGATGTCAGGGAAGAGGCAACAGCAACCGATGCTGGACCTAGACTTTGGAATTCTGGCCGACTGAGGGTAGCCTGGCACAAGGATAACCCAAGAGTAATGACTGCAACAGTGAATACACTCGAACATCTACATTTATGGTAGGTACACAACTGTACTTTCTGATGCTGTTCATTTTGCGGATGTTCAAAAGACCAGGAAGGGTGCACAAAAACATATGGAACTCCAGGAATGCTACTTGCTAAAATAGCACATAACATGCAAGTCATTGCAAAAAATGTTTTTATCTACACAGTACGGTGAGAACTCTTAAGTTTAGAAAATTGCTTTTATCCACTCAAAAGTGAGGATTTGTGTCTGTATGTGCTCTATATGCTCATCTTTCTATGTAGAAAAGACTGAGCATGCTCTTAGGAAATGTTATTTGTGATCACAATTATGACATGTTAAAGAGGAATTCTAATATTGCCCTTTATAGGCATTCTGTTTATTGTACAACCTTTAAATAGTTCTTTTTTTATCATATTAGAAAAAATACACTGGCATCCCTCAAGGGTTTCCTGGGAAACTACAATTGTGTATAGAGATGAATCTATGGAGATTGAAATGGAATACAACAAATACACAATGATTTACATTTATTTATTGCATGTGTTAAAACAAAGGGCAGCAAAATAGGTATACTGAGTTAAATCAGGCATAAGTTCAGATGAGATCCTGGCTCAGTTTTAAAATATGCAATCTTAGTTAATTACATGAGGTCCATTTAATAGGAAGATCTGAAGTTATCATTTTTATTCTTCAACAGTTGGGTTCAAATCTGACCCCTACCACTTTATCCAGCTCTTGGAACATTACCACCTTTGCATAAAGACACAGTCACTTTAAGCTCTTGAATAGTAGTAGAGTAAACATAATTTTTCCTAAACTGTTTCCGTCTCTCAAAAAAACTTTCTATGTATCCCCCTTGTTTCTACACATGATTATAGTGTAATTCTGTGTTACCATAGATGGTAATATCTCTTTCTCCTTTTCCCTTTTTATACCTTTGGTATATGCTCATATTATCATTGTTGGTGATACTTTCCCTTTGTTCTTTTTCTTCTCCATATTTTCCAAAGAAAAAAAAATCTTTCTCTTCCTTATTGTAGTTTAGAATATAGATGAAAAAACGTCTGGTTTAAAAAAAATGTATGGCCTGTGGCCATAAAATTCCTCTTTGTGATGCACATATATGTGTATGAACGTATATGAACATGTATATTGTCTAGGGCCCAGCACACAAAGATTCTGCCTGCAACATATGCAAAGCCTTCAACCCCAAGGCTCTAATTAATAGAAAAATAAGTTAATTTTGAAAAGGTTACTTCCATCAAAAGCTTCTGATATAGCATCTGGGGCCTCAAACCCCTAAAAACCTGACAAAATAGAGGCTAAGAAGCCCAGATCCTACAAGTTCCTCGACTCTGGATTGCTTCTTAAGATTTCCAAACCTTTGGATCTGACCTGTTACTATCCAAAGACAAAAACTTCGATCCGTCTCTCTTTGATTCGAAAAAGAATTTGGCAGGTCACCATGGATCAGATCTCTAATGCACTTGGATCTGGTGTCCTCTCATCTTCCATCTCCCTTTCTAGAAAGGTCTCTCAAGCATCATGATTCTAGGGCTTCAACAGTAGCATCATCATTTCACTCCTCCAGAAGTCTGACTGGATCATATGTGAACAGGATGATGAGGAAATTCCTGTAAAAACAAATTCAAATGGAGGTTCTCCCAGCTCCTACCTCATCTGGTCCAGAGACCTTCATGAGTACTACACCACATATACTGTCTTCTCCATTATGACCTTTGGTTTTGGAGCAATTGAATCTGAAGATCATTGTATCTTCTACTCCGGTACCATCTCTGAATGGACCGGCTCAGAGCACATATGAGCCAGATGACACTTGGAGCCATAGCATTGTCGCTGGATTCGGGGTGTTGGAGTCGACTCTGTGGTTGTCTGAGACATCCCTGCCCTTTGGAACCTCGGCGTTGGACTGCTCTGACTTCCTACCTTGTGTGGTTTGCCCTTTTCCATCAAAAGGAACCAAAGGTCCAGAAGCATGTCTTCTGGGAGCCATCAGTCTCTCTCTCTCTCTCTACAAGGTATTCTGATTTTGAGGAAGTCGAGAGAGTATTCTCTAGTCCAAGAGAAAGGACGTATCCACCCTCCTCAACTCCTGCTTCCTATACCCAGTTGTCTGAATCTTGAGCCTCAACTTCCTGCACCATAGGGACAGCCAGCCCAAAGTCACCACGATACCCAGCAGGGTATATTGATTTCTTCTGATACTTCTCCAGAAGATCCTGCTGAAGATGTCCCTAGGAACAGAAAGTGCAAAAGGAGTCACTTAGACTCTCCTCAAGAGTCTGTCATGGGGGATAATGTCTTTTGTGAGGGGGAAGGGTCCCCAAGATCACCACCTGATGACATCTCCTTTGGAGACATTCTAGAGATCCTCAAGCAGAGGGGTGGCTGGGCTACTGACAGCCCTTCTGAAAAGAAGTCAAGTATTTCTGGAACTCTTTGGCACTTGCCCATCTACCTCCTGGATTACTCTGCCAACCAGCAAGCTCATTGATTTAATCTCTTGATGGGCATGGAAGGAAGGTAAGGAACCTGCTTCTGTTGAGCTGATTCCAAAAAGACCAGATAGGATTCTGCCACTATGCAAGGACAGGGAATTTTGGACCAAGGTAGTATTAGTTGATGACATGGTCATAGTGGCAGCTGCAAAAAAAGAATTTGCAAAGCAAAGTTCCTCTGTTTATCCTCCTAACAAGGGACTCTGTCGTGCTGGACAGATTCGGGAAATGTCTATATGCTTCAGTGACTTTCACACTTCAGTTGCTGAATTATTTGGCACACTTCACTAGACACCAGGGGGATTTGATTAAAAAACTTACCAAATCCCTCTCTAGGACCAGCAGTTGGCTACCCTACAATCTTATTTCAAACTCTTCTATGAGGCTCATCTCCATGCAGCTGAAAGTACCTTAAGAGGGTCAGGTTCAGGCATTTCCATTAGGCATGCCTGGATATGTGATTTCAAGGAGTCCCGTAAGTCTTGCTTCCTCAATGCTCCCTTTGACTGAAGTTCTTTATTTGGCCCCAAGGTTAAAGACACACTATCCAGGTGTGAACAGGATGGTGAAATCCTTTCTGCTGTGTGTGTATCTTTTTCGACTCCTCAGAAGACTTTTTCTAGAAATCAACAAGGTGGCCTAAAATGTGGTTCAGAAAGTACCAGGGTCACTTCCAAGATCTATGTGGAAATAGTTCCCCTGGGGGCAGAGGAGGGGAGCTCTAATGGAAGAAGCCACCCACACAGCAGAGGATGGCTGCAAAACCAAGGATCTAGAGATACCTTCTCTGACAGAGCCTACCAGAGCTCCTGAAAGGAGACCAAATTGTCCACCTCTCGAGACAGTTGTGGGTCATTTATTCCTGCTCTAGAGACCATGGCTAGAGTCCAGAAAAGATTCATGGGTTCAGAGGACCATTTCCAGAGCCCCTTAATAGTACACAAAATTCTCAATGTTCTACCCAGTTAGAGAAAAGCAGCAGCACTAGAAATAAAAAAAGCTGCTAGAAAAAAGTCATCCAAGAGGTCCCCCACACCAGTAAGAGTTCAAAACTAGTTCAAGATTCATTTTAGTGCGAAGAAAGCAGAGGACTGGAGACCAATTTTGGATCTCAGCAATATGAACAAGTCATTTCAGTATATGAAATTCCAGATGGTCATGGTTCAGTCCATTCTGCCTTTTCTGCACATGGATGACTGCATGTTCTCAATAGATCTTCAGGATGCATACTGTCATATAAAAATGAACAGATGATCCAGAAGATACCCATGCTTCTAGCTGGGAGCTAGTCTTTACCAATTCAGTGCTCTGCCCTTTGGTCTCACCACACACCCAGGGGGTTCACCAAATGCATGTCAGTAGTGGCAGCTCACTTGAGACTGCAAGGATTCCAGGTGTTTCCTTACTTGGACAACTGGCTCATAATCACACTGACCAGGCATTGTCTGATCAAAGCATGAGAATATGTACTCCAGATGTTAAGTTGTCAATCTCGCCTTCATTCTTGCTGGATGGGTTTGGAGCCGAACCTCGGCTCCGAATCGGCCTATTACTAAAGCTCGAGAACTATTTTCACCGGCTCGAGGCTATACTATGTCCCATAATGCTAGGCATCATATTCCCAGATCTCATTTGACGCTTCAGCTACGAGGTTGCGTTTTCTCCGGCTCCAGGCCGTATTTAAAAATTTTGTATCTACAGTTAGTTTTTCTTAGATATTTTTCTATTTAGTTTATTTAATTGCTGTTTAGAGAGTAGGGACTAGTTCCCTACCCTTTTTCTGTAGTTTTCCCCTTTTTACCATCCTTAAGGTGGATGGGACTAACGCTCCCTTCAGTAGTCAGTACAGTTTTCTCCTTAGTGTGCCTGTGTGGAATTTCTATCTTCTTTTTACTAGTTAGCTTAACTTAAATTTTTCGTTGAGTGTTTAGTGTGCTTGTGTAGATTTTTTGTCTCGTCCCTGTGGTGTCATGTACAAAGATACCAAGGTATCGGGATTCAAGAAGTGTGACCCATGCTGTCAGAAGATGTCTCTGACAGACGGTCACACTTCTTGTGTGTACTGTTTGGGCCCTCTGCACCTGCAGGACTCTTGTTCCATCTGTCACGCTTTTAGCCCCAGAGTCCTGCAGGAATGCAGAAATAAGCTCATTCTCAGAGGCTTATTAAAGCCTGAAGTTTCTCCACCCAAGCCTATCTCTGGAAAACCTTCAAAGCCCACCAAATCGTCGACTCCATGTTCGGAGCCGGCGCCAAGCGGTCCTCTTTCTGCCTCATCGGTTCCAGCTGGAACTGATTCATCGAGGCCTCAGTCGGCTCCGGCCTTGGTGTCGGAGCTGTCCCCCAAGCCAAAAACGATCTAGGCCTCCTTCACTGGAGTCGGTTAGATCAGCTCCGAAGTCTCCCTTGCTGTCGGAGCGGAGCCATAGGTCTCACTCCTCCAGGTCTTCCAGGCTTTCAGACCATGACCTCGAGAGGGTAGTCAGCAGGCTTTTAAAGTCGCAGGTGCTGACCCAGTTATTGCATAGTCCATCTCAACAGACAGGGGCTACCCCAATGCCTTCTGAAGTTCCTCCTCCGACTACTTTACTGAGTTCAGAGCCGGAGGTCATCGAGGTTAGTACCGTTGGGGCATCGGAACCGATCCCTCCGTTATCTGTTCCTTTGGCTCCGAACCCTTCATTGGCTCTGTCCTTGGAGGGATCCGGGCGTCGAGCCTCCCTCGTCGACTCCGAGGGGGTGAGTGTCATTGGACCCTTGTCTGACCCCATTCTCCCTCTCGGAGCCTCGGTGCAGGTGAGTTCAGCCCTGACATTGGCCTCAGAGCCGTCCCTCTCGGTGCTGGGAGGAGCTCTCATCTCCTCAGAGCTGGGTCCCTCTTCCCTGCCTGACAGGGGCACTTTCGAGGTCATGAGGAGCGTGCTGGCTCCCATACAGGTGCCACGGTCGGCCTCGTCGGCCCCTCCCTCCACGGTGCCTGCTTCGGCCCCTGCCTACACTTCCAAACCCAAGCGCGGAGAACTGACACTCCAGGCCGCTCCATTGGGCATTTCCTCCCCTTCCGAGGCCTCCCCTGATCCTGCAGAGGAGCCCCCTCAGAAGAGGACATGCAAGAGGAAGCATGTCGACTCCTCTGAGTCAGTAACATCTGACACCAACCTGGATGATTCGGAAGGGTCCCCCTCTGAGGATGTCTCTCTTTCTGACATCCTAGAGATCCTTAAACAGAGGGGGAACTGGTCTGCCCTCAACCCTTCCGAGGACGAGTCGGTGTACCTGGATGCATTTGGTTCTCGCCCTCCCACCTCCTGGGTGTCCCCGCCTTTCGACCCACTCATGGAGGTGGTGGCTAAAAAGGCATGGATGGCTCCGGATACTATGGAACCAACTCCCCGGAGGCCTACAAAATTTATTACAGCCCTGGCAGACAAGCAGTTTCTCTCCAAGGGCGTCCCCGTGGATGCCATGGTGGTGGCGGCAGCCATTAAGAAGGAGTTGGCTGACCCTTCAGTACCTGTCCATCCTCCTAATAAGGAGTCTAGGACTATGGATAGGTATAGCAATCGATGTTTTCTTCAGCAACCTTTGCCATGCGATCGCTGAATTACTTATGCCATTTCACCCATCTTCAGAGAGACCTCCTTAAAGAACTGGGTGATACCTTATAGGACCCAACAGCTGTGGGGTCCCAGGAAAAGATCAACTCCCAGCTGGGAACCCTGAACTCTATTGTCAACTCCTCCATGCGGCTCATTTCTTATGCAGCCGATGGAGCGAGTAGGGCCGCAGACATGGGCGTTGCTCTAAGGAGACACGCCTGGATGCGGCTGTGCAACTTTGCTGACCCCTTCAAGGCATCCTTCACTAACACCCCCTTTGACGGTTCTGCCCTGTTTGGGCCTCAAGTGAAGGATACATTGACCAGGTGTGAGCAGGAAGGCAAGACTCTCTCTGCCATGGGAGTCCGTTTTTCCGCCCCTTCTAGACCATACCCTAAGGGTCAAAAAGGCGGAAAGATGTGGTTCCATAAACCCCAGGGAGTACTGTCTGACGCACGTGGTGAGCTCCCCTCCAGAGGCAGAGGAGGGAACAATAACAGGTGCCACACTAGGGGCGGGGGGGGTCCACAAAATCAGGGTAGCAGAGAATCTTTCTCTGACAAACCCTTCCAGCACCCCTGAGGAGCTGCCCGACTGTCCACCTTCGGAGGCAGTTGGGGAAGACTTTCACTGTACCCAGAAGCCTGGCATTCCCTTGACAGATGGGTATGGTTGATCATATCCGAGGGTTACAGAATCCCCTTTATCCACACCCCGCAACAACCAAAAGGGCCTCTTCCAGACGTTCCACCCAGTCTGAGAGATCAAGCAGCGTCAGAAATTTCAAAGCTGCTGTCAGAAAGGGCCATCCAGCCAGTCCCAGCAGACCAACAAGGATCTGGAATCTACTCCAAATTCTTTTTGGTACCAAAAAAGATGGGGGACTGGAGACCTAATTTGGATCTCAGCAGGCTGAACAAGTCTGTTCAAAGAATGAAGTTCCAGATGGTCACGCTAAAGTCCATTCTACCCTTTCTGGGTCAGGACAGTTGGATGTGTTCTATAGATCTTCAGGATGCGTACTACCATATCAAAATGAACAGGTGCTCCAGAAGGTTTTTTTCCGCTTCCGGCTGGGAGCCAGTCACTACCAATTCAGAGCCCTGCCCTTTGGCCTCACCACAGCCCCCAGGGTGTTTACCAAATGCATGGCAGTGGTTGCGGCTCACCTGAGACGATGAGGATTCCAGGTGTTTCCATATTTAGACAACTGGCTCCTTACTGCCACCACCAGGCACCAGCTACTTCAAGCCAGGGATTATGCTGTGCAAACGTGCAGAGCGCTAGGCATCTCTATAAACTTCGAAAAGTCTGCCTTGTCGCCCTGTCAGCATATTACCATCATAGGCGCCATGTTAAACACAGTAGAGTTGTCAGCAAAACTACCTACACAAAGAGTTTCGGACATTCGCAGCCATGTTCAAATCCTTCTACAGGAGGACAGGGTCCAAGCCCGATTCATACTGAAAACACTTGGTCTAATGGCAGCAACAATCACCTTGCTCCCCCTAGCTCATTTTCATATGCGGCTACTGCAGTGGATGCTTTTTTCCCAATGGTCCTTTCAGCAGCTTTCCATGTCTCACAACATTCTCATCACTCAGTTATGCAAGAGACACCTCTCATGGTGGATGGTCTCACCCCAGGTGCTCCTGGGCAGACCTGTTATTCTCCCCCTCCAGTTGCCACCGTGACAATGGATGCCTCTCTAATTTGGTGGGGGGGGGGGCATTTTCAGGGCAGGACAGTCCAGGGCATATGGCAACTCTTCGAGTGCCACCTGCACATAAATGTCTTGGAGATGAGAGCGGTACTTTTGGCGTTGCAGGCCCTTCAGAACTCTCTACCCACTGGGATGATTGCAATTCAGACAGACAATATGTCTGTAGTGTGGTACATCAACAAGCAGGGCGGAACCAGGTCCTACCCCCTATGTCGGGAAGCGCTCAGACTTTAGCAGTGGGCGATCTCTTCTCAATGGTTTCTGGTAGCAACGCATATTCCAGGGAAGTCCAACGTCATAGCGGACAGACTGAGCAAGGCCATTCTCATGCCCTACGAGTGGTCTCTCAACCAACTAGTAGCGGAACAAATATTCAAAAGATGGGGTCAGCCTTGATGTGACCTTTTCGCAACCCCTCAAAACAGCAAGTGTCAGGATTTCTTCACCATCTTTCCTCTTCCAGGTCTCCCTCCCAGAGACGCTCTAGTCCACAATTGGCCCCGGGGTCTTCTATATGCTTTCCCCCCTTTTCCCTTAATTACCCAGTTAGTCCAGAAAGCAACTGCCTTGAGATCCAGGATGATCCTCATTGCCCCTTACTGGCCCTGACAAGTCTGGTTTCTGTTCCTGCAACTTCATCTACTAGAGCAGCCCTGGCATCTGGACCCAGTGCCAGACCTTCTGACCCATCAATCGGATGGGCTGCACCAATCCCTTCCATCTCTCAACCTCACAGCTTGGTTGCTCTACTTCCAACCCTAGCCAGGCTTCCCTTAATTTCTCAGTCAGTACGTGATATCATCCTTGCCTCTCACAAGTCTAACACCAGAAGGACGTATGCTAGTAAATGGAAGTGTTTCTCTATTTGGGCAAGGAAAAATCAAGTGGACCCTTTCACAGCTCCTGTCCAAACAGTTCTAGAGTTTTTGGCTGAACTTTTCCAAACGGGCTCTTCCTCAGCCACTATCAGGGTCCAGTTGGCGGCTATTGCAAATTTTCACGTTGGCTTGTCAGAGACCAGTATTATGTCCCACAAGCTTTGCAAAGCCTTTCCAAAAGGAACCCTATTACTTAGGCCCCCGGTTAAAGACCCTCCTCCACCGTGGGATCTAAATTTGGTACTGGCTTATTTAATTCTGCCTCCCTTTGAGCCAGCTGCTTCCTGCTCGTTAAAACTGCTCTCGTGGAAAACACTTTTCTTAGTAGCTATTACCTCAGCAAGAAGGGTTTTGGAACTACAGGCTCTCTCTGTGCGCCCCCTTATCTTGTTTTTCACAAAGATAGAGTGTCTCTTAGGACTAATCCTTCCTTTTTACCTAAGGTACTCTCTGAAAAAAATCTTAATCAGACTATTGATCTCCCAGTCTTCTTCCCAAATTATACTGATAGAGCTGAGAAGACTACATTGTTTAGATGTCCACCGTCAACTACGCTTCTATCTTGATAGAACAAAACAGTCGAGAAAATCAGAGCAGCTCTTCCCGTCTTACGCGGAAGGAAAGCAAGGCCTTCCAGTTTCTAAAGTAACCTTGTCCAGATGGTTGACCTCTTTTATCACGTTAATCTATCAATTGAGGCATAAGGAGCCCCCTACCAAGCCTAGAGCTCATTCAACCAGAGCATTAGCTTCCTCAGTAGCTTTTCAAGCAAGGTTACCCATGGATTCTATTTGTGCAGCGGCCACATGGGCCTCCCCTCATACCTTCATTTCTCATTACAAACTGGACATCGCCTCCAGAAGTCAGGCTGAGTTTGGTTCCACTGTACTCAAGAGTCTGTTCAATTGAGCCACCCAGGACTAAGGTGCTAGGGACGCTGTCCCATCCAGCAAGAATGAAGGCTAGATTGACAACTTAACATTGAGAAGTTATGTACTTACCATAACGTTCCATGTTAGTTGTCTTCCTCTCGCCTTCTTTCTTGTGTCCCACCCTCCATCCCCCTGGCCTGGAAAGACCTAGAGTATCTTGTGAGATATCTTTTGTCACCAGAGTTATCTTCTCAGCTAGCTCTCTTGTTCCCCTTTTGGTAGCCCTTGTAAGGGATATATGTAGAAGAGCTTATTTTTTGCATATTTTAGATAGATTTACTCTTTTCTTGTGGTGGGACATATATGTCCGTAGTGTTATCAAACGAGATCTGGGTATATGACACCTAGCATTATGGGATATAGTATAGCCTTGAGCCGGTGAAAATAGCTCTCGAGCTTTAGTAATAGGCCGAGTCGGAGCCGAACCCATCCAGCAAGAAAGGAAGGTGAGAAGAAGACGACTAACATGGAACGTTATGATAAGTACATAACTTCTCATTATGCTCTCACCTGGGAATTACTATCAATCACAAATCTCAACTAGAACCAACTCAAACATTGGGGCATTGTTCAACATGGTATCCTTGACCGCCTCCCTCCATTTATCAAGGGTACAAACCATATGATTCCAGGTCAAAAATAACATTGGAAGTTCTATCTCAGCTCAATTAATCCTTCAAGCATTGGGGCCAATGTCTTCTGAAAGTTTTGTTCCATTAGCAAGATATCACATGAAAATTCTTAAGTGGACCATAGTGACTCAGTGGTCTATTCTTCACCAGTCTTTATCCACCAAATCAAGATAAGTCGGGCATGCAAAAATTGCCTCATTTGATGGATTTGCTCTGATCAGAACATGCAGTATTTGCCCCTTCATTCTCCCACAGCCCAAGGCTATGGTTACCATGGATGCTTCCAAAATTGGGTGGGAGGAGGCATTTCTTGGGAAAGACAGTACAAGGCACATGGTCCCCCCAAAGAGGCCAATATGCATATCAATGTTCTGTAAATGAGAGCTGTCCTCTGACCATTGAGAACCATTGAGAGTGTGGCAATGGGTGATCTCATCCAATCCATTTCTGATAGTGCACATTCTGAGGAAATCCAGCATGTTAGCAGACAAGTTAAGCAGGTCCATTTATGTTAGCAGACAAGTTAAGCAGGTCAATTTAAATGCCTCATGACTGGTCACAACATGAAAGTTGCGGTAAAGATATTCCATTGATGAGGCCAACCTTGCTGCAATCTCTTTGCATTTCCCCTCAACAACAAATGCAGCAGGTTCTTTGCCATGATCCCCCCACTGAGGGAATCACAGAGAAAAGCTCTTCTCCATGTTAGGTCCCATGGTCTCCTCTACAATTTCCCCCAGTACCTCTAATCCCCATATTTCTTCAGAAAGCATCTCGATTGAAGAGTACAGTCATCCTCTTTGCTCCTTATTGGCCTTGTCAGATTTGGTTCCTCTTTCTTTGGCCTCATCTACTTCGCCCTCCATGGATTATCCATTTCCAGACATCTTGTCTCACCCGACAGAGATATGATACACCTGGACATTTTAGGCCTAAAGCTGACTGTATGGTTTCTCTACTTCCATTGATTGCTAGACAGCCCAGGCTCTCCTCCCCTGTCCACCATATTGTATCCTCCCCCAAAGCTTCCACTAGGATAATTCACAGAAGTAAATATAAAAGATTTGATCTGATGATGTTAATCTTCTTTCCAGTCATCACTGATGGGTCAGTTCCGAGCCCCTCGGAACCCCTGTCTGCCTAATACCAAGCTTGCATACACCAAAAAAACTCTCCAGCTAAGCTGCTACCCACAATGCCCTGCTCCCTGTTACCTCAGATCTCATTTGCTACTTGGCCATATAGCTGCATTTCACAGAGCTCTCAATCCAAGTGGTATTTTTTGATATTTTTGATACACATCTCTTACCTAGTCACTTTCTAAAACCTCCTTTCTACTTTGCTCGTTTAGAGTAATTTGTAATTTTCTCATACCTAGCTCTACCCATTGGGTAATTCTTCTTATCAATGGTACGCCCTCTCCTTACCCTTGTGGTATCTCTTGATACCATTGTTGGTATCTTCATTTCTCTCTCTTTCCTGTCTCTACTTTAGTAAACTTGTTGTTAGTGTGTTTGTGGACATGTCTGAGAAAAAAGGATCCTCGGGGTTTAAGCATTGCACCTCTTGCAATGGTAAACTTCCTAATAGCAACTCTCATGATGACTGGGTTTATTGCCTGGGGGTTTCTCATCTCTTTGTTCAACCCCGTGTCAAATCTGTCAATGTTTGTCAGTGGACGCTGAATGAACACAAGAACAAATTGATTTTGAAAGGCCTTCTTGCTTCTCCTTTCTAAGAGGCCCTTTCTGTGTTGGTGGTCTCAACCCCTTTAATGAAGGGCAAGAAACGCTCCCACTCTGATCCCTTTTCACCCACTGGTGATAGAGGTAAGATGCCTAAACATAAGGCCCACAAACCTTTCTCTGAGTATAGACTTGCTACTTCGGCTCTGACTACTGCTGTTCCGAGCTCTGCTCCGAATACTATTACAACTCAAGCCATCTTGGATACTACCAGATTTTCGATGTCTGCACCACTTTCTGCACCTATTCCTCCAGCTACAGCACTGACCTTGCCTTCCACTACATCAAAAGTAGTGCCGATCTCTGCCACTACTTTGGAACAAATGGCATAGACTCCAAGTGCTTCATCGGCACCAAGCCCTTCTACTGCACCATTGATTCCTTTGCTTACTGTCTCCAAATTAGAGACTACGGTGCCATTAGCTCAGACACCATGGACCTGATACTCCCCCTCTTTGGATCTGTTCCTGAGTCAAATGTATAGCCCTTTTTTGGGTCGGCCTGACTCCCCTTTAGGGGTATTCACAAGGTCCACCAGGAGTCTATCCGAACTTGATGTGGTGTGTGTGTGTTGGATCAGCTGTTAATGGCCAGAGAGATACCAAATGTTCCAAAGACTCATCTCCCTCTGGGACATTTTTAGGTCTCCTAGTACTCTGACGTATTCTCCTCCTTCGGACCCGTCGTCTCCGAAGCCCATTGCTCCATCTTTTGTGGAACTCCATTCCTCAGCACCAACAGTGACTGTCACTGAGGCTTCGATGCCATCTCTTTGGTTCTCTGTTCCGACGGAACCATCCCTTCCTCAGACTCATGTTTGGAGCTGAGGAGTCCTCCATGCGGGGCACTGTTCAGAGTCTTTTATCAGTTCCATCCTCAGATCTGGGGATAATGCCTGCCCCAATCCTGCTTGAGGCTCCATCTTTGGGAGCGGGTCCAGTGGAGCGGCGTGTGACCCCAGTTCCACGTTGGTTGTTCTTGGTTCCGGGCTCCCACTCCTCTTTGGGTGGGCCTGCTTTCCAGGTGATGGAGAAGGGTGCTTGCTTCGGAAAGCTCTCCGCTGACATTGGAACTTCATCCTGCTCCCTCTAAGCTACAGCTACCATGAGCCACCTCCCCAGGACACTGGGAGGAGAAGCCTCAGGAAACCCCAGTCTGGGGTACCCACCTTTCCAGGTCTTCCTTAGATATTCCCACTGAGGAACCTCCTCAAAAGAAGGCATGCAACAGGAAGTGCAAAGACTCTCCTGAAGAGTCTTTGACAGAAGACATGGACTACAATGATGGGGAGGGGTCCACATGGTCACCCCCGGATGATGTTTCCTTCAGAGACATCCTGGAAGTGTTAAAACAAAGGGGTGGCTGGAAGCTGTCCAACCCTTCCTTGGAGGAAACCATGTTCCTTCAGGCTTTTCTCACCCACCCTTCTACCTTTTGGATGACCCCACACCTGCAAACAAGTTAATCCAGCTCATCATGCAGCATGCTTGGCAGAATCCTGACTCTGTTGATGCCATTCCCCGGAGACTTGATAAGATTCTTTCTCCCCCCGAAGAGCATCCACACTGGTCCAAAGGTTTGCCAGTTGACGCTGTGGTGGTGGCCACTAAAAAGGATCTAGCAGAAGAAAATCCTACTGTCCATCCACCCAACAGGGAGTCTTTGGCTGTGGACAAGTTGGGGAAGTGAGTCTTTGCTTCAGCGACCTTTGCTGTCAGGTCCCTCAACTACTTGGAACACTTCACGAGGCTCCAAATAGATCTGATTACCAAACTTCCTGGAACCCTTGTGCATCAGGTTTCTGACGAGGCACAGGACAAGGTTGCCTCTCAACTTGCCACCCTTGGCTCTGTTTTCAATTCGTTCATGAGGCTGCTCTCCCACGCAACTGAAGGGGCAGCCAGAGCTGCAGGTGCAGACATAGTCATGAAGCATCATCCCTGGGTGTGCGTCTGCGACCTCGTGGATTCCAAGTCATGAAGCATCATCCCTGGGTGTGCGTCTGCGACCTCGTGGATTCCAAGTCATGAAGCATCATCCCTGGGTGTGCGTCTGCGACCTGGATTCCAAGTCATGAAGCATCATCCCTGGATGTGCGTCTGCGACCTCGTGGATTCCAAGTCATGAAGCATCATCCCTGGGTGTGCGTCTGCGACCTCGTGGATTCCAAGTCATGAAGCATCATCCCTGGATGTGCGTCTGCGACCTCGTGGATTCCAAGTCCTCCTTTTAGAATGCCCCTATTGAACCATCTTCCTTATTTGGTTCTAAAGTGAAGGACATGCTAGCCAGGTGCAAACAAGATGGGAAGACTCTGTCTGCCATTGGCCTACTTTATTCCAAGCCTCAACTTTCCTTTTCCAGGAACCAGAGGAGTGGAAAAATCTGGCACAAGAAATCTCAGGGTCCTTTCCATAATGCACATGGCGAGGAATCCCCTAGAGGCAGAGGGGGTTTCAATGGTGGAAGATGCCCCTTTAGGGGCAGAGGAGGTTGACTCCAGAGATACCTTCTCTGGGCAGTCTTATTAATGCTCCTGAAGCATTGCCTGATTGCTTTCCTTGGAAGCAGTCAGGGCTCGTTTTTTCTCCGCACCAAACTGCCTGGCACTCTATTACAAATGATTGATGGGTGCAGAGAATAATCTCCAGAGGCTACTACATCCCTCTAACCTCCTGGCCAAAACCTACAAAAACCTTCCCGATGTTATACCCAATCAAAGGGAAGAAGCGTCTTCAGAGATAAATTGTGTCAAAAAAGAGTCATCTAACCAGTCCCTCCAGACCAATGTAAATTCAGGTTTTACTCAAGATTCTTTATAGTGCAAAAAAATACCGGGGACTGGAGACCCATCCTGGATCTCAGCCACTTGAAAAAATCTTTTGTGCAAACCAAGGTCTGCATGGTCACTATTCAATCCATTCTCCCTTTTTTTAAGGGAGGATGTTTGGATGTGCTCAATTGTCCTCCGGGATGCATATTACCACATCAAAATGGGCAAATGCTTCAGGAGTCTCCCGCACTTATGGCTAGGAGCCAATCATTACCATTTCCAAACTCTGTCATTTGGAAAATGTCTAGCAGTGGTGACAACTCATCTGAGACTTCAGGCATTCCAGGTGTTTCCATATTTGGACGTTTGGCTCCTCTCCGCCCCCACCAAGCGTCTTCTGACTATGGCCCTCCGATACACCCTTTCACTAGCAGAGTCCCTGGGGATCACTGTGCACTGGGAGAAATCCAACTTAGAACCTACCCAACAGCTGGAACTTATAGGGGCAGTTTTTGATACTTGATCCTGTCTGGTTTCTCTCCCAGCTCACAGGTTAAGATTGCAAGTGTGTGTGATACTCTGTCTAAAGTAGGTGTTAACAAGGGAAGTTCTCCAGCCTCTGAGGTCCATGGCTGCAGCCATCCTAATAGTTCCTCTGGCAAGGTTACACATGAGACTGTTACAATGGCTCCTATTGTCCCAGTGGTTTGCAAATCTTCACCCCCCCCCCTAAACTCGCAGGTGCTCATAACCAACTTTTGCAAGGAAGATCTCCTTTGGTGGATGAGGCTAGGTGCAGAACTTCGGTGCCACACCTTTCAGCCCCCTCAACCCAATGCCACTGTGACCATGGATGCTTCCCTGATAGGGTGGGGGGGCTATTTTCAGGGAAAGACAGTCCAAGGCATATGGTCGAGCTTAGAGGCCAACCTGCATATCAGTGTTCTGGAGTTGAGTGGTGCTGTTAGCACTGCAGGCATTATATCCACTTCTTCCCCTGGAACAATTGCAATTCAGTCAGTCAATGTCAGTAGTCTGGTACATCAATTAACAAGGAGGAACCAAATCATACACCCTGTGTCAAGAGGTCATGAGAATTTGGCACTGGGCGATAGCTTCTGACCGCTTTCTAATAGCAACGTACATGCCAGGAAGTTCCAACGTGATTGCATACAGGTTGAGCCAGATGCATTCTCCTTCCACACGAGTGGTCTCTCAATCCCAAAGTGACAGCAGAAACTTTCAGCCCTGCTGTGACCTCTTCGCCTCCCCTACGAACAACAAATGCAGCAGCTACTTTGCCCCCAAGAGATGCTTTGACTCACGATTGGCCCACGGGTCTCCTCTATACCTATCCTCCAATTCCCTTGATACCTATATTCTTAAAGCTACTCAGCTGAGATGCAAGGTGATCCTCATTGACCCATTCTGGCCTTGTCAAGTGTGGTTCCCCTTCTTCCAGCCTCATCTGATACAGGCTCGATGGATCCTGGACACTTGATTTCTCACCTCCAAGGGTTGACTCACCCAAATCTGTCCCGTCTCAAGCTGACTAGTTGGTTTCTCCACTTTGTTAGTCACCAGGCAGGAAGCCCTTTCCTCACATGTTCGTGATATTATTCTGGCCTCCCATAAACCATCCATCAGAAAACTTTATAGAGATAAATGTAAAAGGTTTTCTCTGTGGTCTAAAGAAGGGATGCTAGATCCATTCTCAGCTCCAGTCTCTGTCATCCTTCAATACCTATCTAAGTTCTTTGAAAACGGAGCATCAGCTTCTACCATACGAGTCCATTTAGCATCATTTTCTAATTTCCATAACGGATTAGAGAGTACTCCACTTGTGTCTATTCACCTATGCAAAACCTTTCTCAAAGGAGTGTTTCACAGCAGACCTACAATTAGGCATACCTTAGAGATGTGGAATTTGTTCCTAGTACTGCAGTCACTGTCTCAACCCCCCTTTGAGCCTGCTGCAAAATGTGATCTCAAATTTTTCTCATGGAAATCTCTTTTTGGTAGATGTCAGTTCAGCTAGACAGATCTCAGAATTGCAGGCCTTATGCATCAAGAGACCGTACCTAATATTTCATAAAGACAGAGTATCTCTATGTACTAATCCATCTTATCTCCCCAAAGTGGTTTCTGTTTTTTCTGTGAACCAATCCATCAAGCTCCATGTTTTTCCCAAACTATTCCAATAAAGGAGAATACTGTGTACACTCCTTGGATGTGCATAGGCAACTACGTTTTTACCTAGACATGACTAAATCTATCCGTAAGACAGACCAACTTTATATTTCCTTCTCTGGCCCAAGAATGGGATATGCTGTTTCAAAAGTCACTTTATCAAAGTGGCTCAGAGATTGTATTTCTTTTTCATATTCATGTGCAAATGAGCCTAGACCTCACAATATCAAAGTGCATTCAACTAGAGCTATAGCAATCTCTGTAGCCTTTCACTCCAGAACCTGTATGGATGACATTTGCGCAGCAGCCATTTGGGCTAGACCACGCACTTTCATTGCAAGTTGGATATGGTCTCCAGGAGAAGAGTAGCCTTCGGCTCAGTGGTGCTCAGGAATGTTCTTCTATAAGGGCCACCCAGGTTTCTCAGGTAGCTTGGGATTCTGTCCCATTAGTGATGAATGCAAAGAAGATTAACAACATCAGATAAAGAAGTTTTGTCTTACCATAATGTTCCATCTGTGTTGTTGATGATCTTCAATTCATCACACCCCACTCTCTGTCCCCCACCAAAGGCTCCTGGTGGATCTCATGCATCCTTGTGGTGCATCAGGGTTTTTGCGCAGAAATGGCCCCTGCTTTATTTCTATATGTCTTATGCAAACTAGATCTGAGGTAACAGGGGGAAGGGCATTGTGGGTAGCAGCTTAGCTCGAGAGTTTTTTTGGTGTATGCAAGCTTTGTATTAGGCCGTCACGGTTCCGAGGGGCTCGGAACCGACCCATCAGTGATGAATGGAAGAAGATCAGCAACACAGATGGAATGTTATGGTAAGACATAACTTCTTTTTTTTTTGGGGTACAGCAAAATTACATTGATCCCTTTTCAGCACCAGTACCTAAAGTTCTTTTAAGTTTTTATCTACAATTTATAATGAAAGTGCTAGTTGTTCAACTATTAAATTGCAACTTGTCTGCCTTTTCTAATTTTCATATTGAAGTAGATAATTCATCTTTAGCTTCTTCCAAACTTTGTAAGGCCTTTATAAAGGGGAACCTTTCTTCTTAGACCTCCTTTTAAAGATCCCACTCGCCTGTGGGATTTGAATTTGGTTTTAGTCTTTGACTCAATTTCCTTTTGAACCATCAGTCAATTGTGAACTAAAATTTTTAACCTGGAAGACTCTGTTTTTAGTGACCATCATATCTGCTATAAGAGTCTCAGAACCAAGCCCTATCATCTAAGCCTCATTTGATTTTCATAAGGGTAGGGTATCCTTATGAACCAACCCATCCTTCCAAAGGTGGTGTCAGAATCCAGTATCGGTCAAACTGTCAACCTTCCAGTGTATTTATTTATTGGCATTTTTTTGCCGAGAAAGTCCGACTGGACGTAAGTCCCTTTTCAGAGGAAGTCATGGAGGAAAAGCTCCATAGACAAAAGATAAAATTACATAAATATAAAGCAAAGCAAAGGTTACATAGATACAAGTAAAGCAAAGCTTAATTACATGGATATACAGAAAATCAAAGCAAAAATACATAGATACATAGCATTATTACTTAGCTAAAAGAACACTTAAAATTTACAGTACCAAAAATAGTTTGAGTATAATTTTAGAATTGCAGTAGTTGGTATCTCACTTTATAGTGTGCCTGAGTAGCAGAAGGTAGGGGTATGTGGAAAGCAATAATACTACTGAAGTAGTAATAGGATAGAATCGTATGGAAGAAGCTGTGTGAGTTAGCCAGGGCTGGAGTACGGGCAGAGCCAATTGTTAAATAAATGGCTTATGAGTATTTTTCTTAAAGTGGGCAGAGTTAATTGTAGATCTGATAGTTTAAGGGAGTGTGTTCCAGATTTTGGCTTTATGATTTGAGTAGAGAGTCACCAGCACTATTATTCGCTTTGGATATTTATAGAAGTGATTAATTAGAGGAACGTAACACACAGTTATCAGAATAAGGTTGCAGTAAGTTTTAGAGGGCAGGGTTTTTTCAGGTTGGTGAGTAGTTTATGGGTCATAAGAGATGAAGTAATTCTAACCAGGTGAGTTGTTTCAGAGCTAAGCAGTGGTGGGGGTCTGTGTGTAGAATCTGTGAAAATGTGGCTGTTTTGTTGTAGCAGGCTTCTACACATTAGTGTACTGACACTATCATTGTCGATAGTCCCTTCCCATACACGTTAGTGTACTAACACTATCATTGTCGATAGTCCCTTCCCATACACGTTAGTGTACTGACACTATCATTGTCGATAGTCCCTTCCCATACGCGTTAGTGTACTGACACTATCATTGTCGATAGTCCCTTCCCATACATGTTCCTGTACTGACACTGTCATTGTCGATAGTCCCTTCCCATACACATTAGTGTACTGACACTGTCATTGTCGATAGTCCCTTCCCATACACGTTAGTGTACGGACACTGTCATTGTCGATAGTCCCTTCCCATACACGTTAGTGTACTGACACTGTCATTGTCGATAGTCCCTTCCCATACATGTTAGTGTACTGACACTGTCATTGTTGATAGTCCCTTCACATACACGTTAGTGTACTGGCACTGTCATTGTCGATAGTCCCTTCCCATACACTTTAGTGTACTGACACTATCATTGTTGATAGTCCCTTCCCATACACTTTAGTGTACTGACACTATCATTGTTGATAGTCCCTTCCCATACACTTAGTGTACTGACAATATCATTGTTGATAGTCCCTTCCCCATACACGTTAGTGTACTGACACTATCGTTGTGTATAGTCCCTTCACATACACATTAGTGTACTGACACTATCATTGTTGATAGTCCCTTCACATACACGTTAGTGTACTGACACTATCATTGTCGATAGTCCCTTCACATACACGTTAGTGTACTGACACTATCATTGTGTATAGTCCCTTCCCATACACTTTAGTGTACTGACACTATCATTGTTGATAGTCCCTTCCCAACACATTAGTGTACTGACAAGATCATTGTTGATAGTCCCTTCACATACACGTTAGTGTACTGACACTATCATTGTCGATAGTCCCTTCCCATACACGTTAGTGTACTGACACTATCATTGTGTATAGTCCCTTCCCATACACATTAGTGTACTGACACTATCATTGTGTATAGTCCCTTCCCATACACTTTAGTGTACTGACAATGTAATTGTTGATAGTCCCTTCCCATACACTTTAGTGTACTGACACTATCATTGTTGATAGTCTCTTCCCATACACGTTAGTGTACTGACACTATCATTGTTGATAGTCCCTTCCCATACACGTTAGTGTACTGATACTATCATTGTCGATAGTCCCTTCACATACACGTTAGTGTACTGACACTATCATTGTTGATAGTCCCTTCCTATACACTTTTATGTACTGACACTATCATTGTCGATAGTCCCTTCCCATACACGTTAGTGTACTGACACTATCATTGTGTATAGTCCCTTCCCATACATGTTCCTGTACTGACACTATCATTGTTGATATTCCCTTCCCATACACTTTAGTGTACTGACACTGTCATTGTCGATAGTCCCTTCACATACACATTAGTGTACTGACACTATCATTGTCGATAGTCCCTTCCCATACACATTTGTGTACTGACACTATCGTTGTGTATAGTCCCTTCCCATACACATTAGTGTACTGACACTATCATTGTTGATAGTCTCTTCCCATACACGTTAGTGTACTGACACTGTCATTGTTGATAGTCCCTTCCCATACATGTTCATGTACTGACACTATCATTGTTGATAGTCCCTTCCCATACACGTTAGTGTACTGACACTATCATTGTCGATAGTCCCTTCCCATACACTTTAGTGTACTGACACTATCATTGTTGATAGTCCCTTCACATACACTTTAGTGTACTGACACTGTCATTGTCGATAGTCCCTTCCCATACACGTTAGTGTACTGACACTATGATTATCGATAGTCCTTTCACATACACGTTAGTGTACTGACACTATCATTGTTGATAGTCCCCCCCCTCCTCTTTCTTTTTCTTTTAATAAAGGTAGTAGAGCTCTGGTGTTCTTTTTTCCATACATGTCAGTGTACTTAAAACTGTCATTGTTGATAGTCCCTTCCCATACACGTTAGTGTACTGACACTATGAGTGTCGATAGTCCCTTCACATGCATGTTAGTGTACTGACACTGTCATTGTCGATAGTCCCTTCCCATACACTTTAGTGTACTGACACTATCATTCTTGATAGTCCCTTCCTATATACTTTTATGTACTGACACTATCATTGTCGATAGCCCCTTCCCGTACACGTTAGTGTACTGACACTATCATTGTCGATAGTCCCTTCCCGTACACATTAGTGTACTGACACTATCATTGTTGATACTCCCTTCCCATACACTTTAGATTACTGACAAGATCATTGTCGATAGTCCCTTCCCATACACTTCAGTTTACTGACAAGATCATTGTTGATAGTACCTTCCCATTCACGTTCGTGTACTGACACTATCATTGTTGATAGTCTCTTCCCATACACGTTGGTGTACTGACACTATCATTGTTGATAGTCCCTTCCCATACACTACTGACACTATCATTGTCGATAGTCCCTTCCCATACATGTTAGTGTACTGACACTATCATTGTTGATAGTCCCTTCCCATACACTATTGACACTATCATTGTCGATAGTCCCATCCTATACACTTTATTGTACTGACACTCATTGTTGATAGTCCCTTCCCATTCACGTTTGTGTACTGACACTATCATTGTTGATAGTCCCTTCCCATTCACGTTTGTGAACTGACACTATCATTGTGTATAGTCCCTTCCCATACACAGTGTACTGACACTATGATTGTCGATAGTCCCTTTACATACACGTTAGTGTTCTGACACTATCATTGTTGATAGTCCCCCCCCTCCTCTTTCTTTTTATTTTAATAAAGGTAGTAGAGCTCTGCTGTTTTTTTCAATACATGTCAGTGTACCTAAAACTGTCATTGTCGATAGTCCCTTCCCATACTCGTTAGTGTACTGACACTATCATTGTTGATGGTCCCCAGACACGTTAGTGTACTGACACTATCATTGTTGATATTCCCTTCCCATACACTTTAGTGTACTGACACTATCATTGTCGATAGTCCCTTCCCATACACTTTAGTGTACTGGCACTGTCATTGTCGATAGTCCCTTCACATACACATTAGTGTACTGACACTATCATTGTTGATAGTCTCTTCCCATACACGTTAGTGTACTAACAAGATCATTGTTGATAGTCCCTTGTAATACAAGTTGGTGTACTGACACTATCATTGTCGATAGTCCCTTCCCATACACATTTGTGTACTGACACTATCGTTGTGTATAGTCCCTTCCCATACACATTAGTTTACTGACACTATCATTGTTGATAGTCTCTTCCCATACACGTTAGTGTACTGACACTGTCATTGTTGATAGTCCCTTCCCATACATGTTCATGTACTGACACTATCATTGTCGATAGTCCCTTCCCATACACGTTAGTGTACTGACACTATCATTGTTGATAGTCCCTTCACATACACTATAGTGTACTGACACTGTCATTGTCGATAGTCCCTTCCCATACACGTTAGTGTACTGACACTATGATTATCGATAGTCCTTTCACATACACGTTAGTGTACTGACACTATCATTGTTGATAGTCCCTTCCCATACACGTTAGTGTACTGACACTATCATTGTGTATAGTCCCTTCCCATACACATTAGTGTACTGACACTATCATTGTTGATAGTCCCTTCCCATACACATTAGTGTACTGACACTGTCATTGTCGATAGTCCCTTCACATACACTTTAGTGTACTGACACTATCATTGTCGATAGTCCCTTCCCATACACGTTAGTGTACTGACAAGATCATTGTTGATAGTCCCTTCCCATGCACGTTAGTGTACTGACACTATCATTGTTGATAGTCCCTTCCCATACACGTTGGTGTACTGACACTATCATTGTTGATAGTCCCTTCCCATACACTTTATTGTACTGACACTATCATTGTGTATAGTCCCTTCCCATACACTTTATTGTACTGACACTATCATTGTGTATAGTCCCTTCCCATACACATTAGTGTACTGACACTATCATTGTGTATAGTCCCTTCCCATACATGTTAGTGTACTTTCACTATCACTGTTTATAGTCCCTTCCCATACATGTTAGTGTACTGGCAATATCATTGTCGATGGTCCCTTCCCATACACGTTAGTGTACTGACAATATCATTGTCGATGGTCCCTTCCCATACACTTTAGTGTACTGACAAGATCATTGTTGATAGTGTCAGTACACTAACGTGTATGGGAAGGGACTATCATTGTCGATAGTCCCTTCCCATGCACTTTAGTGTACTGGCACTATCATTGTCGATAGTCCCTTCACATACACGTTAGTGTACTGACACTATCATTGTCGATAGTCCCTTCACATACACGTTAGTGTACTGACACTATCATTGTTGATAGTCCCTTCCCATATACGTTAGTGTACTGACACTATCATTGTGTATAGTCCCTTCACATACACGTTAGTGTACTGACACTATCATTGTCGATAGTCCCTTCCCATACACTTTTGTGTACTGACACTATCATTGTGTATAGTCCCTTCCCATACACTTTAGTGTACTGACACTATGATTGTCGATAGTCCCTTCCCATACACTTTAGTGTACTGACACTATGATTGTCGATAGTCCCTTCCCATACATGTTAGTGTACTGACACTATGATTGTCGATAGTCCTTTCACATACACATTAGTGTACTGACACTATCATTGTTTATAGTCCCCCCCCTTTCTTTTTGTTTTAATAAAGGTAGTAGAGCTCTGCTGTTCTTTTTTCCATACATGTCAGTGTACTTAAAACTGTCATTGTTGATAGTCCCTTCCCATACACATTAGTGTACTGACACTATCATTGTCGATAGTCCCTTCACATACACTTTAGTGTACTGACCACTATCATTGTCAATAGTCCCGTCCCATACACTTTAGTGTACTGACACTATCATTGTCGATAGTCCCTTCCCATACACGTTAGTGTACTGACACTATCATTGTTGATAGTCCCTTCCCATACACTTTAGTGTACTGACACTATCAATGTTCTTAGTCCCTTCCCGTACACGTTAGTGTACTGACACTGTCATTGTCGATAGTCCCTTCCCATACACTTTAGTATACTGACAAGATCATTGTTGATAGTCACTTCCCATACACTTTAGTGTACTGACAAGATCATTGTTGATAGTCCCTTCCCATACACTTTAGTGTACTGACAAGATCATTGTTGATAGTCCCTTCCCATACACTTTAGTGTACTGACAAGATCATTGTTGATAGTCCCTTCCCATACACGTTAGTGTACTGACAAGATCATTGTTGATAGTCCCTTCCCATACACTTTAGTGTACCGACAAGATCATTGTTGATAGTCCCTTCACATACACTTTAGTGTACTGACACTATCATTGTCGATAGTCCCTTCCCATACACTTTAGTGTACTGACACTATCATTGTGTATAGTCCCTTCACATACACGTTAGTGTACTGACACTATTATTGTCGATAGTCCCTTCCATATACTTTAGTGTACTGACACTATGATTGTCAATAGTCCTTTCACATACACGTTAGTGTACTGACACTATCATTGTTTATAGTCCCCCCCCCTTTCTTTTTGTTTTAATAAAGGTAGTAGAGCTCTGCTGTTCTTTTTTCCATACATCTCAGTGTACTTAAAACTGTCATTGTTGATAGTCCCTTCCCATACACATTAGTGTACTGACACTATCATTGTCGATAGTCCCTTCACATACACTTTAGTGTACTGACAAGATCATTGTCGATAGTCCCTTCACATACACTTTAGTGTACTGACACTATCATTGTCGATAGTCCCTTCCCATACACGTTAGTGTACTGACACTATCATTGTTGATAGTCCCTTCCCATACACGTTAGTGTACTGACACTATCAATGTTCTTAGTCCCTTCCCATACACGTTAGTGTACTGACACTATCATTGTCGATAGTCCCTTCCCATCCACGTTAGTGTACTGACACTATCATTGTCGATAGTCCCTTCCCATCCACGTTAGTGTACTGACACTATCATTGTCGATAGTCCCTTTCCATCCACGTTAGTGTACTGACACTATCATTGTCGATAGTCCCTTCCCATCCACGTTAGTGTACTGACACTATCATTGTCGATAGTCCCTTCCCATACACTTTAATGTACCGGCACTGTCATTGTCGATAGTCCCTTCCCATACATGTTAGTGTACTGACACTGTCATTGTCGATAGTCCCTCCCCATACACATTAGTGTACTGACACTGTCATTGTCGGTAGTCCCTTCCCATACATGTTCATGTACTGACACTGTCATTGTTTATAGTCCCTTCCCATACATGTTCATGTACTGACACTATCATTGTTGATAGTCCCTTCCCATACACGTTAGTGTACTGACACTGTCATTGTTAATAGTTCCCCTCCTTCTTTTTGTTTTAATAAAGGTAGTAGAGCTCTGCTGTTCTGCTTTTTTCCATACGTCAGTGTACCTAAAACTGTCTTTGTTGATGGTTCTCTTTTTTTCTCTTTCTTTCCAATTTCCTTTCCTGTCACTAGTGTCTTTGTCAACCTTTATTATGTCTGACAGACCTAATGGCCCCTCTGACTTTAAAAAAATGCCAGAAGTGTGGCCACAAAACTCGTTTCTCAGACATCAAGTGAAAGTACTCCAAGTGTACCAAGAAACCCAAACTGAGTGCAGCGAGCCAAAACAGGAAACCCAAAGATTCGATCCACTCAGTTTGTTGTTATGCTTTGGTACTGTTGACAATAAACTGAGTGGATCTAATCTTTGGGTTTCCTGTTTTGGCTCGCTGCACTCAGTTTGGGTTTTTTCCTTTCTCAGACACACATCTCTTGTGTGTTTATTGTTTAGGTGCAGTACATCTTCAGGAAGACTGTGGCATTTGCCTCAGCTTTAGCCACAGAGCTCTTGTTGAGAGAAAGAAGTTAATCTTGAAGGGCTTGATCCCTTCAGCTTTGGAGGAAGCCATATCTGCTGAAAAGAATAAAATTGATATTTCTTTCCAAATCATCATGATAGTCTTCCTTCGTATAGCAAAAAAGAGAAGCTTTTTGTTTCCGTCCACTCCCTTGGAACAGACTCTCAAGAAACACACATCCTCAACTCCATGAAGTATGTTGGATCCGATGGATTTCCCATCAAAAACTTCAGTGCTGGATAAAGGTCATAGATGCGGCCAACTGCTTTGGGAAATGCCCCCCCCCCACTCCTCCTTTGATACCAATTACCTCTGTACAGTCAGTTCAACTTGATTTGCCAAGGGCTGTTTATTTGCCATATATTGATCATTTTGCTGGTGAATTACCCATGGTCTTTACAAAGACCCATATTACCTTCCCAGGTCTCTGTCCATTCCACCAAAAGTTTCTCAGAAGTTGATGTGGAGAGTCTAGTGAATAAAAGTCTGTGGGTGAGAGGACTTGAAGGACTCTCTTTGGTTCTGACCCCACTGGGTCTCTGCACCGATTCAGCCTTTACTCCCTTAACTACTGCTCCTTTGAGGTTTTAGAGATGTCAGCTCTGAGTCGTCTGGCCCGATTGTATAGTTTCCGGGGACCTCCCTCCCTTTGGAACCAGTTATTACCCTGAGTTCTTCAGTTCTGGTTCAATTGAGAGTCCTCCTGGAGCTGTATCTGTCCTGTTAACTCCAAGGAGCCGGGTCGACTCCAATTTTTTTTGAGCCATCCCTGCACCTTGATCTTTGGCATGGCTCAATTTGGCCTTGGCTTCTGTCTCAGGAGCTGTCTCTTTGGAGCGCAGAGTGACCACAGTTCTGAGGCAGTCTGTCAGTTCCAGGCTCCCTTCCATCTTTGGGGAGACTGGCTGAGGCAATGGGGAGGGCCTTGTCCACAGCAGTCTCACATTTGTCCACTTCCTCCTCAGAGCATATCCTGTCCTCATGTTCCCTTATTCCACCTGTCTCTCCACTGGGGCAGCGAGTACCGAATCTGCAGGTACCGCACATTCTGTCCTCTTCTGATACATCCCCAGACTATCCCCCTGAGGAGGCACCTCAAAAGAAAAAGCTCAAGAGGAAGCATTTGATTCCCCACAGGAATCAATCAGAGAAGACACCGATTTTGATGAAGGGGAAGGATTCTCAAGGCCAACATTTCCTTTGGAGACATCTTAGAGATTTTGAAAGAGAAGGGTGACTGGAAGTCCCAAAATCCTTCCTTGTAGGAGCAGACAAAATTTTATCCAGCCCCAAGGACCAGCAATTTTGGGCTAAAGGTTTATTGGTAGATACCATGGTTGTAGGAGCCACCACCAAAAAGGAACTCACTGAGGTGAGTTCCTCTGATCATCTACCCAACAAGGAGTCTCGGGTGACGGATAGATTTGGGAAGTGGGTTTACGCTTCATTGACCTTCGCTTTAAGGTGTTTGAACTTCCTGGCACATTTTAACAGACTTCGAAGGGATCTGATAAAGAAGATTTCAGATATCCTAGCAAGATGTGTTTTTCAAGAGAAAGCGGCTTCCCAGTTACCTGCCCTGGAGTCTGTCAGGCTCAAGGTCAGTAAACAAGATCTGAAGTATGGTAGGGGCCTAATACATTATGGGTAAGGGAGGAGATGCAGAATTTGTGTTCCGTGAGCTGGAAGAAGTGCCTGATCTGCGAGTCAGATCTGAACCCATTTGTTGAAGAATGAAAATGGACACCACCAATGGAATGTTATAGTAAGTACACAACTTTTTTTTTTTTTAAACATGTAACTTGTATGTACATTTTTATTATATGCACATTTTTATATATACATGTATACATTTTTTGTCTTTATATGCAATTTTTTATATATTAGACATGTTTTAATATTTAGTGGCGTTTCTTGAATTGAGTTTATGTAAATGTATTGAGTCAAACAATGTTGTGAATTGGCTCTTAGATTGTCACATGATTAAGCTTTGGTGGATTTAAATTAGTATTCTATTAATACATTAGTTCTGATGAAGTCCAATCTTACATTTTAGTGGTCAAAGCAATTCACTAAAGTGTTTGCCTTACTGTGTGGATTAAAACTTTTTTTTTTGTCCTAACTTGTGTGTTAATTGCTATTTCAGCAAGTAGCGTTCCTGGAATTCCATATGATGATCTTTGTGTTTCACTGTTGCAGTCTTAACTTTGGAATTTCCTGTCATGGAAGCCCTTGACTGGCCCAACTACCAGAGAATTTCCTTCACCTCCTGGAGCCAGTGGCCACCCTGACTGACATCAAGAAGTCCGGGTATAAAGGGAGTTAGACAATGCTATACTTCAATTCTTTCTTGTCATCAGATCCCGCAACATAGTGCTTATCAGTGCATTGGTCAGTCTGCACCAGAAAAAGACATCTAAAGCGAAGTACTCCGTCGAGGAACTTTCATATATTTCTTGATTAATGTTGGAGAAAGTTGATACTTACCTTTCCTGTGGCAAGCAGGTACCACACCTGGACTTGCAGTCTTCTTGCTTAGCTTGTTTAGGCCCAGAACATGATGTACGTAACTGTCAGTTCTGTGCTTGATTTAACAGCAAGACAATCAAGCATAGGGCTGCGACTTCTAGCTAAGCACCTTAATGATTATTTAGGGTATAAAGGGAGTCGGTGCCATACTATGATGCTTTTTTGCCATCAGATCCCAAAGCAGAGTGCTAAATCAGTGTGTTGGTCGCTCTGCACCAGAGAAAGAAGACATCTAATGCTACGCGCCTTGTTGGGGAACTTTTTATATGTTTCTTGACAAGTGCCAGAGAAAGTTAATAATTTTCTTTGCTGTGGGAAGCAGATACTACACCTGGACTTTCACTCTTTTCGCTTAGCTTATTTAGGCCGAGAGCATGACGTACCTAACTGTTGGTTCTGTGCTGGCTTTAACAGTAAGACAGTCCAGCGTAGGGCTGAGATTTCTAGCTAAGCACTTTGAGTCATTAGAGCATTCTTGTACCATGTCATCCACTGGTTGAGCTGAGGTGGATCTCCCTAAGAATAAGAAGAAGCATCCAAAGGATAGGGTACCAGGTGATGCTCATTTGCCATGTCTGCCAATCTTTCGTTCCTAAGACCCTATACAGCCATCTGGCTGCACTTGATCTCTACCTAGAGAACCAGTGACTTAAAAAATTAGCACTCAGGATGGATCCTGTCTCGGAAGCCCCGACTGAACCACCATGAAAGAAGGCCAAGATTCCTAGGCCCTCTTCCACTGCCTCTCTGCCTTCGGATACCCCACCAGCTACCGATTTAGGAGTTGAGGGATGTCCGACAGATCCGTCAACTTCTATGGCAACCTTTGAGGAAGCCACTTCACAGTTGATGACAAGCACATCCCCGGAGCTAACTTAGACATTGGCTACTACTAGAGGTCAAGGGGGAACTAGACACAGCTGGGCATGTGACCAGGATTCCTCCACCTCACACAGCTACCATTAGCCAGGCGTCCAATTCCAGGCCTATGCCTAAGTCTACCCCAGTCAAAATGAAACAAAAAAAAAACAAACATCTGGCTACACCCACCGAAGACTTGCCAGACGTGCAGTCCTTCAGTTCATCTTTGATGCAAGCATTTGCAGGCATTTATGGCCCATAGTCTATCAGCCTTAGGCCTGCCTCTGCCTCCTCTCTTCCACCACCTACTTCACAAGACAGGGAAGAAGAGCAGGAGACCTATTATTCATCTTCAAATGAATCTATATCTTACACTTCCCAAATAGCCTCTTCTCAAGAGTATTATTCCCCAGATGAAGACTCCATTATAAGTTCATAGGTTCATAGGTTGATACTAGGCTATCTTCCCTAGGGCATTTATAAGCCTAGCCAAAGTGTGTTTGGCTTTTGCCACCCTTTTAGATTAGTTGACTGTGCCTTGAGATCCCAGGGGTAAACTTACGATCTCCCATCCACTCGTCAAGATTTCTCTTGAAGAGGGTCAGTGAGGGGCTCTGCCTAACATGGATTGGGATTTTGCTCCAGAGTGAGGGGAGCCTCTGGGATATGAATCTATCCCTCCAGCATGTCCTATTTATTTCTGTGCTGAGGTTCAAGTCCCTGGAGCATGTAGCTCTAAGGGATTTGGATTTCCTGAGGTGAAGCATGTCCATTAATTCTGGGTTGGACATGGCTTTATACGTCAGACACAGATCGCCTCTGAGTAGGCGGTACGCAACTGAGTAGAGCTGGAGTTTCTTTAGCCGAACTGCATAGGGCATCTGTTTGATCCCCTTGATCCTCTTGGTGAGATACTTTTGGGGTCTTTCCAGTTGCTGAAGGTGTCGGGTAGGGTACATCCCAAACTGGGCATTGTACTCAATTATGGGCCTGATAAGTGATGAGTAGAGGGGCACAATTACCTCTCTTGATAGATGTGAACCCTTTCATGATAAGGTGGGCTATATAGAAGGTCTTTTTAACCAGTTTGGCAACGTGATTGTCAAAGGAGAGATTGCTATCTACTTGGGTCCCCAAGTCCCTAATTACTTCTTCCGTACTTAATGGATTACCACCTGTGTGGGTGGAGGGGACTCCCCTCCAGAGGGTATCACCTTTGGTGAAACCATAACCCAAATGAAGGAATACTTCAAATGGGACACCTTAAAAATGTCTTGTACTCAAAAAAGGTATTTTGAACTATTACAAGTGGAATCTCCCTCCCCTTCTGCCATTCCACCTGTCATTCCTGCCTATTTAGATGTCTTTTCCTCAGCATCAAAGACACCATATTGTCAGCCACCTGCCCCTAAGAGGCCAGACTGCTTCTACAAGGTGCCTTATGACCAGAAATTTCTAGTCAAACCTCTGCTGGCAGATCCTGCTGTGATTGCCATTTCAACAGATAAACAATCCAGACTTATTCCGTCTGCCTCTCTCCCTTACCTATGGACAAAAACAGCAAAACAATGGATAGAATTGGAAAGAAGGTTTATATCTCTTCCACATTGGCTTTTAGAGCCATCAACTATCAAACTCTTATGACCAAATATGCTCTGGACCTAGTCTTTCAAGCTGCTACTGTACTGGCTGCTACTCCAGACTGCCCCACTAAAGCTGACATCTCTTCCAAACTATCTCTGGCTGCACAAGTAGCCAGACACTCCATTAGATGCAGTTATGATGCTGCAGAGACCTCTGCACACTCTGCAGCATCTGCCACTATACTCAGGAGATATTCCTGGCTTCGTCTGCAACACTTACCAGAAGACTTCAAGTCTAAAATCTTTGTTGCCCTTCTGGACCCTAATTTCCTGTTTGGTAAACAGTCAGCAGACCTATTCAAAAATCTGCAGGAAAAGAGTAAGGAATTACAAGACGTCAAGCATCTTCTGGTGTCCCCTTTTCCTAAATATTACAGGAATTACCCTTCCAATGCCACCTTTGTCAGAAGAAACACTGCCCCAGCTGGACCTACCTCTTCCAGACACAGAGGAGGGGCCAGAAGACAAACCCCCTTCCAGTCCAGCTGTCTTTCAGACCCCCTCTGGACAGCCCTTTCAAGATAGAGTAGGCCCCAAGAATGTGTGACTGCCTTGCCCTCCTTCCCCTTTTGGAAAACCATCGCCACAGGCAAATGGGTTCTTGCTATTATTCAAAATGGATACTTCCTCTCCTGGAAAGAAAGGCCACCCATTGGAGTGTCCCCTTCCCCCCCAAAAAATCAGAGACACCTCTTCACACAGATTCTGACAGACCTTCTGAACTTGGGCACCATAGAACCTGTCCCTCCAGGGCAGGAAGGAAAGGGCTTCTATTCAAGAATATTTCTGGTCACTAAAAAAGATGGACCATGGAGACCAATTCTAGACCTTTCTTAAACTTATTCTTAAAAGTGCCCACCTTCAGAATGTTGTCCCTACCAAATTTTCTCCTTCTCAAACCAGCCCAGGCTTTCAAGGTCACACTCGACCTGAAAGAAGCCTATCTGCACATACCCATTCTACCTTCCCACAGTAAATTCTTATGTTTTTCTGGACTCTCCTCTCACTTCCAGTTTACTGCATTGTCCTTTGGTTTGTCCACTGCCCCCAGAGTGTTCACAAAATGCGTGGCACCTGCCATCGCCTATTGCAGAACACAAGGGATCCAGGTTTACCCCTACCTGGACGACATTCTGATCCTAACTGACTGCAAGGAAACCCTGTTAATCTATCTAGAGGTCACCATGTGCCTACTATCACCCTCAACTTCCCAAAATCCTCCTTGACCCCAGAACAAGACCAAATATTTCTGAGTTGCAGGATCAAAACAGACAATGAATGCCTTTCTTGCCCAGGACAAGGTGAGCTACCGGACCTCCCTCTTCAAAACCCTGCTGCAGACCCAGCAAATAACTACAAGGCAATTCCTATGGACCCTGGGCCTAATGGCAGCCACCATCCCCATGCTACCACTAGCCAGAATGCCCATGCAAAAGCTATGGTGGTATCTAAAAAAATGTATGGTCACCACACCAACATCCTCTAGAGCAAGAAATCACTTTCCTGCCCTACCTACAGTCAGAATTAAAATGGTGGATTCAGCAAGTTCAGCTGAATCAGGGCATTCCCTGCAGCTACCTCTCCCAAACCAGTTCATGCATACAGATGCTTCAGACTTAGAATGGGGAGCCACAATGGCAAGCTACAAGGTTCAAGCAAAGTGGCACCCTTCCTTAAAGAACAAATACATCAATGTGAGGGAAATGACAGCAGTCCTTCTGAAAGCCTTCCTTCCACTCCTACAGCCAGGTGTTCTCCAAATAATAACAGACAACACCACAGTTATGTGGTACCTCAGAAAGCAGGGAGGGACAAAAGCTTTACCACCTTTGCAGACTAACCTTACTAATCTGAGACCTAGCCTCACAACTTGTCCCAGACCTTTTCAGCAGGACATCCTCTCCAAATCGCGAATGGAGGCTGGTAAGGAATGTCTTTCTAGATATTGTCCACCAATGGGGCACACCAAGTAGATTTGTTTGCCTCCCTCCAGAACAGACAACTGCAAACCTTCTGCTCCAAGACCTATTCCCCACTAGCTTGGAGAGTAGACACATTCAGCTTTTCATGGAAGGGAGGGTTTCTATAAAATCAGGAAAGACAAATCAAAAATCTTGTTGGTGACCCCTTACTGGCCAAGGCAGCACTGGTTCCCCCTACTTCTAAATCTACCCAAGGGCAATCACTACAAGTTACACCACAAGGTGGGCCTTCTGACACAACAAAAGGGAACCCTCATCCACCCACACTTGCAGATGTTGTCACTGACACAGTGGGTGATAAACTTAATTCCCTTCAGGCACCACTACTCAGAGGATGTGCTTTCAATCCGGAGGGGAGGCCAGGAAACCTGCTACAAGAAAATTTTACTTAGCTAAATGGGGAGATTTTCAAAATGGTGTCTGAGCAAGGCAAGGATCCATGCATCGCAGATCCAACCCCTAGTTTCTGCCTGTGTGTGTCAACTAGTAAAGGGGTGACTCTTACTCTTCAGTGGAAGTCCACCTTTCAGCAATCTCTGCCTACCTGCCACTAGATCCTCCCCTACTAGCCAGGCTTGATGTGAAGCTATTCTAAAAAGGGGTCTTGCACATCAGACCACCAAGAAAACCCATCCCACCACCATGGGACCTGAACTTCATCCTGGACAAACTAACCCAGTCTCCATTTGAACCTGCTAGTACAGCTACTCTGCAAATGTGCACATGGAAGACAGTCCTGTTAGTGGCCATACCTTCAGCAAGAGGGATGTCTGAATTACAGGCTCTAATGGCCTGCCCCCATATACTACCTTTCACAAGGACAGGGTAACACTAAGAACTAACCTTTCCTTTATGCCGGAGGTCAGTGATCTGCCCTTAAACCAGTTTATTCATCTACCCCCCTTCTACCCCTCACCCACCAATGAAAGTGAGAGAGTACTCCACTCCCTGGATGTACACAGACAGCTAAGTTTTTACCTAAACAATGCAAAATCCATAAGAAACTCCAATCAGATCTTTGTTTCCTTCCACCCCAGGGCCCTGAGCAAGGCAGTCTCCAAACAAACCATTGCATGTTGGATTAGAAAAGCTATTTGCCTATGTTATTCACACCATGGCAAAAAAACTCCCAGAGGGAATTAAAGCTGACTATCAGGGCAGTGGCAGCCTCCAAAGCCTTCTTAAAAAGTCTGGACACTGCCTTCATACTAGAAGCAGCCACATGGTCCACCATTCACAGTTTCACCAAACACTACAAGTTAGACAATGTCTCCGGAGCACGTGCAGGATTTGCCAGAGCAACCCTGCAGGGCTTTGTGGAATGAGCCGCTTCTGCCTCCTCCCTTCCTTCCAACTAAGCTGTGGTACTCTCCCACACCAAGAATGCTGCAACATAGGAATAGAAGGACAAAGAAAAGTTGTGTAAAATCTTACCATAACCGTAGATGTCCTTCTCTTCCATATTGCAGTATTTCTTCCCACCCACCTAACCCCCTTATCCTTTCTCTCACTCATTACTGATCTGTCTTAGGTCTCTTGGGGGTTATACCCTGCCCTGTGACCAATTTAATCACATGGTTAATGACTCCTTGACCCTATGACTGACATCACTGGCTATTCTACTTCAGCTGAGCTTTCAAGCTCTGAGTGTGCATACAGACGTTACATTTAAGGTCCCTGTTTTATGGCCCTACATATGACGTCCCATGCAACTACAGCAGCAAAGCTGAAGCTTTTGTATAGGAGCCGATGTACGGGGTCACCTGAGGCAGAAAATCACATACCAAGAATACTGCAACATAGAAGAGAAGGACATCTATGGTTATCTTTCCACCTCATTTGGTCAGATTAGTCTCAACTTTACACACTGTAGTGTCCTGGATTTAAGTCCCATGACCTTAGGGACCAGCCCTTGATGTTGGGGGCAAGAAAGTACTGAAATATGGTGCTGGTTGACTTCCTATATACCCAGACCTCTTGACATCGGTCAGGGTGTGTGCTGGATCCTGGTGGAGGAAATTAATTTGTAGTCTGGTTGGCCATGGGCTTCCACGGCAGGAAATCCCATCAGTTAGGACTGCAAAAGTGAATACACTCTTAACATCTACATTTATGATAAGTGTACACAACTCTACTTTTTTATGCACCTTTTCTGGTTGTTTGGTCCTTTTAGTGTGCTGTCACACTCTAAAGGTCTGAGGATGCCTTGTATGCCAGGCATGGCTCATCTAGCAGTAACTTGTAGGAGAAAGAGTATAGAGAGAGGGCTTTAAGGCACTCTGTATAGGACAATGTGTTTATACCCTGGATTCTCCTGGTAAGGAACCTTTGTGTGCATTTCAATGTTTGTATGCATCTGAGGGGGCATTATACCCAATGATGGGTCAGAAGTGGCACTGTGACATCCTTGGAACTGGATGCTATGCCCTTAATAAGTTGGGTGTCTTAGAATGATTTTCTTACTATCTTGACCACATGTTGGTCAAAGGCTAGATTACTGTCTACATATGTTCCCAGATCTATGATAACCGGGCCAATTCTTAAGGTTGGCTTATTGATGGAGTAATTAGTCGGGGTGGCAGTTTTCCCAAAAGGCTGTAATGCATTTCTTGGCATTGAGTTTTAGTCTGTGACACTAACAGTCGTCATTTGTCTGTAGTAGACCCTCTTGTAAAATTTTTGTGTCATGGGGTAATCTATGATAGCTCCCAGTTTGCAGTCATCTGCAAGCTGGATCAGCCAAAGGCCCTTGACATTAGCCTTTACCTCTGAGAAGTAGATATCAAATAGGAGTAAGGTACCTCACTGGTTACAGGTCTCTTAATGGAGGTGGTATCATCAGTCCTGACTTCATGGGTCCTATCTGTGAGCCAGCTGGCAACCCAGCGAGCTATGTAGGGGTTTATGCTCAGTTTGGTGAGTTTGTCAACTATACCCAAGTGAGATATTGTATGGGACACCTTAGACAGGTCTAGGTAGGCAGTATGCACTGTTTTCCCCTCATCTAATGCCTTGATGACCTTCTCAAAGAAGTCCACCAGTTTTAGTAGGCATGACCTTTCCTGTCAAAGCCAGACTGGGTTTAGTTCAATGTCTGCAGGTTGCTTTGGTCTTTGTTGATCATTTTTGTGGTAATTTGTTCCATAACTTTGCATATTAGACTGGTCAGATTAACAGGTCTGTAGTTTCCTGGGTCAGATAATGGTTCATTCTTGTGAAGTGGTGCAGTAATTGCAGTCCTCAATTCCCATGCTACAAAACCTGTTTGAGGCTATAGTTGAAAAGTGGCTGGAGTGGTCCTGATAGGTCATGTTGCAAGCTGTTTAGGCATCCTGTAATATTGTCAGGCCCCACTGAGAGTGCGTTTTTTATCTTAGCAAATGTCTCCATGACTTGATCCCTGTTAATAGTTTGGGGAGGTATGTTAGTAGTTTTTTCTTGGGGGAAGCAGGGGGTAAAGGGGGTGAAGTTTGAGCTGAATATGGGTGCACTTCCAAAAATCATGTACACACATGGGCATAACTTCAAAAATTATTTTGATAATATTTCCCATTATGAGAACTAAGTTACTGGTAAAATGGACAAATGTGGGGCATGTTGGCCAGTGCCAGTATATCTTTGAAGTTGATTCCATACAAGTGGACAGTAAGAGATCAAAGATAAAGGGCCGATATAATTGTCACATGCAGAGAGCTGTTTATATTGCTTTGTGTCAAAAATGTCCTTTGTTTTATATCGGGAAAAACAGTTTAAGATCAAACAGCGCATCTATGAACATGTCTGATGTAAAAAAAAAAAAACTACCCGTGCATTATTTAAGCGTTTATCTGTACATACTGATCATATCTTTACTGGCTTGGAGAAAGTGGAGCACTGCCCTAGGGGCAGCTCTTGGGCAATAATTTTAGAGCAGCATGAACTGTGGTGACATTTATTTAAATGCTGCAGTTCCACCTGGTCTTACTGACACTTCAACCAGCCTATGAACAATGAAGGCATATCAAAAGTAGCCCAATGTTTGTTTGTTTGTTTGTGATGATGTCAGTCTCGCCTTTATTCTCACTTGTGGGTTGGATCTGATGCATTGGATCCGTCTCAGCCAATTCTCCAACTCGAGGTCTTCAGCAAAGCTCGTTGGTGTCATTCTTTATCCATAATGCATTCTCTTAGTTACCTCAGATGTCGTTTGCCACGCAGTGAAGAGGTTTCATCAGTTATAGCTCTGGGCTAAGTACAGACTTTTTTCACTACTTCATTTTAGTATAAAGTTCTCTCTCTCTAGTTTTGAATCCCTTTAAGTTACTTCCTTATTTTGCTTCTTTGCCCATCTCTTTCTCTCATTAAACATGTTTTAGTTAGAGGACGTGCTCTTTCATAGATTGATTGTGCTTTTCCTGTCTGTTCTCTTACAGTCATGTTCCAAAAACAGGAAAGCAACCCTTTGGGCTTCAAGAAGTGCAAAAAATGCAGTGATTCACACACTTTGTGTATTGTTTGGGGCCTCTTCATCTGCAGGAGTCTTGTTCCATTTGCCACAAATTTAACCAGTGGGTGTTAATGGAATGTAAGAATGAACTGATTTTGAAAGGCCTTTTGAAATCGCTTTTTTCTGAGGCTATGTCTCCTGATCCTCCAGAAAAGCCAACTAAAAGACCTTCATTGGAGATGAGGCAGAAGGCTTCAAAACTGATGGATCCAAAGGCTCTATTGGAGCAGACATCTCTTCCCAGCTCAAAAACTCCCTCAGAGCAGGAAATTTCATTGGTGCCGACTACTTCCACTGAATACAGACATAGGAGCCGATCTCCTTCTATGGAGAAGATTTCTTCCCAGCTCCCTTCTCCACAATTAGCTACATCAAGGTCACCTACCCAGTCCACTAGGTCTACCAGGAGTTTATCTGATGAAGATGTGGATAGGGTTGTAGAGACTTTTGAAGACACCTGCTTTGGCCAAACGTTTTTTGGATTCGAGCCCAAAGTAATCAGGCCAGACCCAAACTAATCCACCCCCCTGCTTCAGAGCTGGAAGATTCCGATAACCAGGTTGTGTCGGTGTCTGGTCCAGGACCCATACCTTCCTTGGATCTGGCATCTGTCCCTAGTGTCCTTGTGCCTTCAGAGCAGGAGATCTCTAGGAGTTGACGCTCCTTTGTCAAGTCCATGGAGACATTTCTGATCTCTTCAGATCTGACCATGCCTCTGGGGACCTCAGCATGGGTGAGTTCAGCTCCTATCTCTGCTTTGGAGCTACTCTCTTCTGCTGCAGAGATTACTTTGGCTCCGACAACATGTTTGTCGGCTCTTGGGATGACTTTGGAGTGGGGAGGGTCTGCCTTCGGTGATCACATCAGTCACCCTGCTAGATAGGGGTCCAGGGAAGTAAATAGTGTGGGAAGAAATAGCCAGGGAATTGTTATGGCTGTGCTTGTATAGGCCCTACGGCCGATAGCCTAGTACCAACCTATGAGCCAATAAGGAGGGCTTTGACTACTTCACAGTCTGGGACACAATCTTTTTCAGTTCTTCCTCCCTCTTCAGGCGAGGTGTTTTTGTCTTCTCACAAGCCCTCTCCACATTTCCGCAGAGACGTTAGGCTTCAGGATGTACCTCAGGGTACTGCTCCCCTCTTCTGAAACTTCACCAGAGTATCACACTGAAGAGGTCCCCTGGAAGAAGATATGCAAGAGGAAACATCTTGACTCACCAGAAGAGTCCATCACATCTGACACTGACCTCGATGAAGCAGAAGGGTCCCCACGATCACCTTCTGAAGATGTTTCTTTTGGAGAAATCTTAGAAATATTAAAACAGAGGTGATTGGCAGCCCTCCACCCCTTTGACTGAGGATTCAGTCTTCCTGAAGGCCTTTGCATCTCACCCATCAACTTCTTGGGTTACTCCTCCTTTTGACGAGCTTGTCAAATTAATCTTGAAAAAGGTTTGGGAGACCCCACACACCATACACCCTAGGAGGCCAGATAAATACATCACTGCCCCAAAAGAAAAAAGTTTTCTCACAAAGGGTGTAGGGGTTGATGCGATGATCATGGTGGAGGTCACTAGAAAGGAACTCTCTGAAATTAGTACCTCTATCCATCCTCCTAATAAGGACTCTAGGACTATGGATAGGTATGGGAAGCGTGTCTTCTCATCAGCAACCTTTGCTTTGTGATCTCTGATTATCTCACTCATTTTACTAGAGTGCAGAGGGACCTGATTAAAGAATTATCAGACTCCCTTCAAGGAGCTGTACCTGATGCAGTGGCAGAGAAAGTCAGTGCTCAGCTTGCTACCTTGAATTAAGTTGATAACTCATCCATGAGACTCATTTCTTATGCAGCAGGTGGCATGAATAGGGAAGAAGGCTCCTATATCCCTCTTAGGAGGCAGGCCTGGATGCATCTTTGTGATTTTGCAGAGCCCTTCAAGTCTTCCTTCATTAAAACCCCTTTTGATGGCTCCTCCCTTTTTGGGCCAAAAGTGAAGGAAACGCTCACCAGGTGTGAACAAGAGGGAAAGACACTGTCTGCAATTGGAGTGTATTTTTCCACTCCTACTAGACTCTTTCCCAAGGGTCAAAAAGGTAGTGGGAAAATGTGATTCAGAAAATCTCAAAGGTCTTACCAAGACGCACAAGATGAAAGTTCCCCCAGACAAAAGGGGGGGGGGACAATAATGGAAGAAGCTGCTCTCATGGCAGAGGAGGCCCATAAAACCAATGCTCCAGAGAATCTATTTTTGTGAGACCTTTCCAGTGCTCCTGAAGGAGTGCCCAATTGCTGGCCTCTGGAGGCAGTCAGGGGGCAATTGTCCTAGCACCAAGAAGCCTGGCTACAGGTAATAAATGACAGGTGCAGGACATAATATCCAGAGGGTACATCATCCCCTTCTCCCTTCCTATCCCAAGAAGCAAAGTAGTTCCAGATGTTACACCCAGTCAAAAGGAACAAGCAACTATAGAAATGTGAAAGTTGATAACAAAAAGAGTCATTCAAGAAGCCCTGGCAGACCAGAGAGGATCCAGAACTTACTCAAAATTCTTTTAAGTTCCGAAGAGAACAAGTGACTAGAGGCCCATTTTGGATCTCACCAATCTGAACAAATCAGTAAAGAAGACCAAGTTCTGGATGGTAACACTGCAGTTGATACTTCCATTTCTGGAAAAAGACAATTGGATGTGCTCTGTACACCTTCAGGAAGCGTACTATCATATTCGAATGCTAGGCAGTCCAGGAGGTTCGTGTCCTTCCAACTAGGAGCCAGGCACTTCCAGTTTCGAGCTCTGCCCTTTGGTCTCACTACAGCCCCCAGAGTGTTCACCAAATGTATGGCAGTAGTAGTGGCTCACCTGAGATGCAAAGGATTCCACGTGTTTCTATACCTGGACGACTGGCTCATAACCTCTCTGACCAGGTATTATCTACTCCAATCAAGGAATTATGTCCTTCAACACTGCTCTTCTCTAGGCATCGCCATCATTTATGAATAATCTTCTCTATTATCATCGCAAACTTTACTGTTCATAGGAGCAGAGATGAACACTACCATTCATATAATAAGACTTCCACAAGACAGGATAGACGACCTCCATCATTTTGTCAGAATTCTAATAAAGAAGTCCAAAGCCACTGCAAAACTAGTTCTCCAGGTCCTAGGGAAAATGGCTGCATCCATCATACTAATTTCCCTAGCTCATCTCCACATGATGGTTCTCAAGTGGATGCTATTTGCACAGTGGTCAATCTTGGAACTTCCAGTGTCTCACAAGATCATGATAACCAATGCCTGTAAAAAAAATCTCCAGTGGTAGATACACTCACCTTCAATACTTCAAGGCTGTCCTTTCATTCTTCCTCAACCTCTGGCCACAGTGACCACAGATGCTTCTCAGATGGGGGGGGGGCATTTTCTCAGGAAGACAGTTCAAGGCATCTGGAAGATCACGAGGCTCACTTGCATATAAATGTCCCAGAGATGAGAGTGGTGCTTTTAGTGTTGCAAGCATTCCAGGACTCTCTTCCTATAGGAACGATTGCAGTCCAGATGGACAATGTCTGTAGTATGGTATATAAATAAATAGGGGGAACCAGATCATACCCACTTTGTTGAGAAGCTCTCAGGGTTTGGTACTGGGTGATAGCCTCCAACCTCTTTTTAATAGCAATACACACCCCGGGGAAATCCAACGTAATTGCAGACAAGCTGAACAGAGCCATTCTATGGCCAAATGAGTAATCCCTCAATCAGAAAGTTGCAGAAGTGATCTACAAATGGGGCCAGCATTGTTGCAACCTTTTTGCATCACCCATAAATGGGAAATGTAGCCACTACTTCACTCTGAGCCCTCATACGGGGGAGTCACCAAGAAATGCACTTGTTCACGATTGGGCCGCGAGACTTCTTTACGCTTTTCCCCCAATTAATTTAATTCCAAAGTTTCTACAGAAAGCGAGTTTGTTGGAGGGAACCAATTTCCTAATTGCTCCCTACTGGCCTCATCAAATCCGGTTTCCCTTGAGATGAACCCTTGATTCTGGATCCAGTTCCAGACCATCTGGAAATGGTTCATCCCAACCTAGACACCCTGAAGTTGACAGCTTGGCTTCTCCAGTTCCCTGAATTGCCAGGTTTCCATCCCTGTCCTCCACAGTCAAGAAAATAATTTTATGATCTCATAAAACATCTACTCAAAAATTTTACAAAAACAAATGGAATAAGTTTGTTATATGGGCAAACTGTAAAAAAGTAGATCCTTTAACAGCACCAGTTTATTCTGTTTTACAGTTTTTGTCCGAGATCTTCAATGATGAAGCAGCAGCAGCAGCTTCAGTTAAAGTTCAACTAGCTGCAATCTGTAACGTAATAGGAGAAAATGACTATCCTATCATGTCACACAGGTTTTGCTGAGCTTTTTTGGAGGGCACTGTTATGTTAAGATCTCCATATAAAAGGGCATATACCTTTTACTTGCCTTACAGTACTCTACACAGTGCCATATATACTAACTGCAGTTCATTTAAATGAAATTCAGTGAAATGAGTTTTCAGTAATTTAGGTTTTCAGCAAAGTGGTCGGGGTGAAATGAGATTCAACGAAACAAAGTAGACCCGTGTTTATATCTGTACCTTAGGAAGTTGCTACTACACAAGTTCTTCTCCATGTGTTGCTGGGGGCAAACAAGGTCTGAGGTAACTATGGGAATGTATTATGGGTAAAGAATGAGACCCACAAGCTTTGCTGAAGACCTCGAGCTGGAGAATTGGCCGAGACAGATCCAACACATCGGATCTGACCCACAACTGAGAAAAAAGGACAAGATGGACAACACACATGGAACATTATGGTAAGAACATAACTTCTTTTTTTCCCATATTTATTTATTTAACATTTGTTTACCGGGAAAGTCCGACTTGGAACAAAGCCAATTTTCAGTGGAAGCCCAGGGAGAAATGCTCCAGATGCATGTCTTTGTAACATCTAGTTACAAAGTTGTAATGTCTTTGTCTTCATATTTGCGTAATATCTAGTTGTATAAATTATACTTTATTAATTGGTCAGCACACGAGTTCAGCTTGTCTTACAGTTTTAATACTTGTTTTGTAGTAAATACTTTTGTTTCATTAAGTATTTTAAAAGCTGAGTGAATCATATGACTTGCAGGGTTTTTAACATTCACATAATCTTTTGGAAAGCATCTGATGAAGTCTAGCATTCTAGATGAAAGCGCTTACCTTTTAAATTGTGAATCATTAAATTAGTTTTAACTCGGTCAGTCTGGTGAGCTTTATTTTCTTTTTTCTTCATTTGGTTTTCGTTTTATTCTTCTGGTTAGGTGATCACCATGGCTGTGTGTGGAAAACCTCTTTTTGAAACAGACAGCCTGTACTCAGGACTGTATACACTGCACTGTGGGCATTCGTGACGAACAACAAAGTTTACTGGGGTTTAATTTAGACTTCAGTTCCCAGCTGGGTGAAAGTATCCACCTGGACAACAGCAGTTTCAGCAACAATTATGTTTCAACAGCATAAATAGTATGTGAACCCAGCACTTTGCTTCTAATCCCTCTCAACCAGTTAATTTGGACAATTGGCTAAATAAATCTATGGGGTTTAACACTAAATCTAAATCTTAATTAATCTGCAATGTGTGGCTACACGTGATCAACAGCTTGTGAATTCTCAAAGCAAACTGCAGCAGTTCTGGAAATTGAAAACACAGAATGCATACTTTAGGGAGTGCTTAAAATTTCAACAAGTCCCTAAAGGACTCTGAAGCTGGAAATATCTAACCAGGCTCATTCAGCACTCCATATTACATCAGGAATTGCTCACCATGTTTGATAAACATGGATGCCAGCTAATGGAGTTACTGATAGATTCATAGGATGATACTAGGCTATTCACCCAGAGGCCCTTATATACCTAGCCAAGAATTTCACCCATGTTTCCTTTAAGTCAGCACCTGTTTCCCCTGTCCAGCAGGGACACAGGTGGGATCTCAGGGGTATATTTTCTGTTTCCCATCCAGTAGTCCAGGTTCCTCTTAAAAATGGCTAAAGAGGTACTCTGCTTGACATGGAGAGGGAGTCTGTTCCACAGACAAGGGAGTCTTTGGGACACAAATCTGTCCCACCAACAAGTTTTATTAATGTCACAGACTAGGTTAAGGCCTTTCTTGCTAACTCTAAAGAAATGGATGGTCTCTATACTAAGATCAAACAATTGGATGCTGCTTTCATGAAGGATGTCCATTTCCATGATTTTAAATCTACATATCAATCCATTTTTTCAGAAATCGATAAAATTTGTAACCAAATACTCCAGAGAAAAACAAGGAAAATTGAACGAGACTGAGCTGACTGCATTAAAGGGACAGTGTACCCTGAACTTCCCAGGACTCAACAAAAGATTAGTCAGCGATGTGGAATTCCACAGGAATGAGAGTGGATAATATCTGAGGGGAGAATGATGAATGAGGTGATGAGCACCCTTTGGAGTATTCCAGGCTCCAGAGATTGGAACAAGTGCCAACAGCTGTACCCTGCACCCAAACCCATCCCCAGGAACCAGGACCACAGCATCGGAGGTTTGCTAACTAAGGCAGGAGGAAATGGCCCACAGTAGCATGATTTCAAAGACCAGGTGGAGGCCACACTTGCGGTTACTCGAGCTTGACTTGCAGATATGCAGCAGTCCCATCAAGGCAGGGTCCGAGATCACCTTGTATGCCAGACAGAGGGCACCTCTGAGGAATCTGTATAAAACTGAGTAGAAGGATAGGGCTTTTAGCCTATCTGTGTATGGTAGATTTTTGAGGACCTGGATTCTCCTGGTGAAGAACCTCTGTGGCCTCTCCAGCTGCTGCATGTGCTTTGCGAGGTACATGCTGAATGGGGTGTTGTACTCAAATGGGCCTTATAAGGGAAGAATACAGGGATGTTATGACTTCCTTGTCCCTGAATGAGATACCCTTACTTAAGAGGTGAGCCATGTAGAAAGCTTTCCAGCAACAGGAGCAGCTTGGTGGTCAAAAGTCAGGTTGCTGTCAACCTCGGTGCCCAAATCCCTCACCACTGATTGCGTGCCTAGGACATTTTTATTCATGTGATAATTTGTAGGTATGTCATTCTTCCCAAAGGGGATGATGATGCATTCCTGTTAGTTCTAGAGGTGGAGATACTGGAGGCAGGACAGAGGCGCAGGAGGCCAAGTGGATTATTAGGTTCAGGAGTGATAAATATCCTGGGCTGAATGACAAGGTGTCACTCGGACCCTTTTTAAAGAAGAGGAGACTTAAATGATTATTATTTATTTTGGCAATGTAGTAGAAATCATTGGCCCATCTTATTGTTTTAATATGTGGCCACATTTTAATCACATTTGGGACGTGATATTACATGTATATTTATTTTTTTATATATGCATTGAATGAATTTGTATTTATATTTTGAGAGCATATATTTTGTAAACATATATTTGATATGCTTTGAGTGTATTTCTTTAATACTGTGATTGGTTTTAATTGATTAATTGTGATGGTTTGGCGCCTTTTCTTCTATAAATGCTTTATTACATTTTGGAGTTGTATGGTCTGAGGAAGCCCTTTTTGGGTGAAAGCGCTTACCAATGTTTTATGTGGTGAATTAAAGATTTTTACTGAGAGCTGTATGGAATGTTTATTTGGTGGACATCTGTGATTGTGAACACTATACTATCTCCATTGGCTCCAGCCTTGGCCGTTCTGACACCTGGGTTTTATGTGTTGTTATTTCTTTGCTTTTGTGGTGTATGGCATGTTTATTCCCTGGCTGTGTACCATTCTTTTTGGTTTTCCTTATTCTTCTTGTTTCTTACATATATATATATATATATATATATATATATATATATATATATAAAGAGAGAAGTTTGGTAGTTGGAGAGTGTACCGCTTATTCCTTTAAAAAATGTGAGCAGTGTAGCAATGTGGTAAGAAGATGCCCCTCACTGACTCACTCACTCACTCTGTGTGTACTGTTTGGGGGCCTGTTCAACTGCAGGAATCTTGTTCTATTTTTCCATGCCTTTATTCAGAGAGTGCTCATGGAGCATAAAAACAAGCTTATCTTGAAAGGGTTATTGAAAACCCCATTTTCTGAGGCCATTTCCCCTGCTGCTGCTGCTTTGAAATCGGAGAAGTCAGAAAAACAGCGAAACGTCCTTCTTCAGCTCTAAAATCATCTTCGGAGCCAAAACCAAAAGAGCTGAAATTGGCTGCTCCAATTGAACCTTTGGAGCAGGTAGGAACCTTAGGATCAGAGACTTAATTGGTGCAGAAAGAACCACTGGCTCTGAAGTCAACTACTTCTGAACCTTCGGCTCCGAAATCCTCTTTGCCTTCAGAGTTTTGATATCAGAGCTGATCCCTTCTTGGCACCCTTCATTCCTGACTAGAACCAGATCTCTTACACTTTCTACCTGGTCAACTAGGAGGCTCTCTGATGCAGATGTGGATAGGGTAGTGCAGAGGCTCCTAAAGACACCTGCTTTGGCCAAGTTACTTTTGGATCTAAGCCCAAAGGAGTCTTGTCTGACACAATCTTCCCCATCGGTGCCTGCTCCTCCTTCAATCCATCCTGCGGTTTCGGAGATGGAAGATTCTGACATCCAGATTGTGTCAGTATTGGTTCCAGATCCCGTTGGCTCCTTGGATCAGATATCTGCCTCAAGTGTTTCCACCCAGTCAGAGCAGGGAACCTCTGGGAGTTGATGCTCTCCAGTTGGGTCCTCAGAGCTGGCTCAGATCTGATCCTGCCTCTCGGGCCTCAGCACAGATGACTTTGGTACCTACCTCAGCTTTGGAGTGCTGTCCTCTGCTCCTGAGATTCCACCAGTTCTAACAACCTGTTTGTTGAGTCCAGGGAGTTCTTTAGAGGGGTGTTGGTCTGCCTTCAGAGTCATGAGGAGGGTGATTACTACCCCCAGTCTAAGACACAAACTTCATCGGATCTTCCTCCCTCACTGGCACAGGTGTCTTTGCTTACTCACACCCATCCACATGACCGCAGAGATCCCAGGCCTCAGGATGCCCCTCAGGAGACTCCCCTCTCTTTTGAAACTTCCCCAGAATACCCCACTGAGGAAGTCCCTCAGAAGAGAACATACAAAAGGAAGCATCTCGACTCCCCAGAGGAGTACATCACATCCGATACCGACCTCAGTGAAGCAGAGGATCCCCACGGTCACCTCCTGAGGATGTCTCCTTTAGAGGCATCCTGGAAATTTTAAGATAGAGAGGTGACTGTCAGTCCTCCTCCCCTTTGGTCGAGGAGTCGATATACCTGAAGGCCTTCAAATCTCACCCTTCAACCTCTTGGGTGACCCTTCCTTCCAATGAGATTATTTAGTTAATCTCTCAGAAGGTTTGGGAGACCTCAGATTCTATAGAACCCACTCCTAGGAGGCCAAACAAATATATTACAGCCCCAAAGGCTCAGGCTTTCAAAACCAAAGGCATAGTAGTTGATGCCATGGTTGTGGCGGTGGTAGCCACAAAAAAAACTTTCTGAGACCAGTTCCTCTATCTATCCTCCTAATGAGATTTTTAGGACTATGGATAGGGATGAGAAGCATGTCATTTCGTCAATGAGGTTTACCTTATAGTCACTGAACTACCTTACCCATTTCACTAGACTACAGAGGGACCTGCTAAAGAAACTTTCAGTCTCCCTCCAAGGAACTATAGTTGAGGTGGCAGCAGACAAGGTTACTGCTCAGCATGCTACCCTCACTTCAGTTGTCAACTCATCCATGGGGCTCATTTCATATGCAGCAGATGGAGCGAGTAGAGCTGTGGGTTTGGCCCGGATGCACATTTGCGATTTCACTGAGCCCTTCAAATCTTTGTTAATGCTCCCTTTGATGGCTTATCCTTCTTTGGGCCTAAAGTAAAAGAAAAGCTGACCAGGTGTGAATAGGAAGGCAAGACCTCGTCTGCCATTGGAGTACATTTTTTCACACCTACCACACCATTTCCAAAGGGTCAGAGAGGTAGTGGAAAGATGTGGTTCAAGAAATCACAGAGGTCTTACCAGGACACACAAGGTGGAAGTTCCCCCAGGGGCAGAGAGGGGAACAGTAACAGAAGACACTGCCATCATTGCAGAGGAGATCCTAAGAATCAGGGCTCCAAAGAATCTTTTTTTGGCAGACACTTCCAGCACTTCTGAATGAGTGCCCGATTGCTCGCCACTGGAGGCAGTCGGGGGGATTGTCTCTGCACCTTGAAACCTGGCAAAAAGATAACGAAAGACAAATGGGTGCAGGACAAGATATATAATTCCTTTCTCCTCCCCCACTTCTGTAAACAAGTCAGTTCCAGATGTTCCACCCTGTCAAAAGGAACAAGCAACATTAGAAATTCAAAAAATTGCTAAGAAAGAGTCATCCAAGAAGTCCCCACAGACCAGAGAGGATCCGGAACTTCAAGATTCTTTTTACTTCCAAAGAAAACATTGGATTGGAGACTATCTTGGATCTCAGCAAACTGAACAAATCTGTGATAAAGACCAAGTTCTGGATGGTGACACTGCAGTCAGTACTTCCATTCCTGGAAAAAGACAATTGGATGTGCTCTCTAGACCTTCAGGATGGGTACTACCACATTCGAATGGAAAAGCGATCCAGAAGGTTCTTGCACTTCCATCTAGGGCACAGTCACTTCCAGTTTTGAGCTCTGCCCTTTGGTCTCACTACAGCCACCAGGGTGTTCACCAAATGCATGGCAGTAGTGGCGGCTCACCTGAGATGCTGAGTATTCCAGGTGTTTCCGTATCTGGATGGCTGGCTCATAACGTCCCCAACCAGGCATCTTCTGCTACAAGCCAGGGACTATACACTTCAGATTTGCTCCTCCCTAGCCATTATCATAAATTATGACAAATCTGCTCTAGAGCTTTGTCGAAACTTAATATTTATAGGAGCAGATATAAATGCAAGTACACTGATAGCAAGACTCCCTCACAACAGAGTTCACACTCTCCGCCTTCATGTGAAACTTAATCAGGAGGACACAAGCCTCTGCAAACTGAGTTCTTCAGGTTTGGGGAAGATGACAGTATCTATCGTACTTATTCCCCAGCTCGCTTGCATGTGAGGATACTTCAAGGTCAATCCTAGAACTACCAATGTCACAATCCTCATAACCAACCCCTGCAACAAGGTCAATCCTAAAACTACCAATGTCACACACGATCCTCATAACCAACCACTGCAACAAGGTCAATCCTAGAACTACCAATGTCGCACAAGATCCTCATAACCAACTCCTGCAAAAAGGACCTCTAGTGGTAGATACACTCTTCTTTAGTATCTCAAGACTGTCCCTTCATCCCCAAGCCACAGTGACCACAGATGCTTCCCAGATACGGTGGGGAGTGTGTTATCTAAGGAAAACAGTCCAAGGCGTTTGGCAAGAACACGAGGCTCACTTGGACATAAACATCCTAGAGGTGAGAGTGGTGCTCTTGGCATTGCAAGCATTTCAGGACACTCTCCCGCTAGGAAAGATGGCAATTCAGTCAGACAACATGTCAATAGTCTGGTACATAAACAAGGAGAAACCAAATCTTACCCCCTTTGTCGAGACACTGCAAGGGTTTGGCAATGGCCTCTAACCATTTTCTGACTGCAATGCACATCCCGGGGAAATCCAATGTGATTGCAGACAAATTGAGCAGAGCCATGTTATGACCGTACGAGCAGTCCCTCAATTAGAAAGTTGTGGAAGAGATTTTCCGGAAATGGGGCCAGCATTGCTGCGATCTCTTTGCATCACCTGCCAATGCCAAATGTAGCAACAACTTTGCCCTGATCCCTCTCATGGGGGAGTTACCAAGGGGTGCACTTGTTCATGATTGGTATCTGGGACTCCTCTATGCTTTCCCTCCAATTCCCAAGTTTTTACAGACCGCAAGTCTGTTGGAGGCTAGGATAATCCTGATTGCCTCCATTGGCCTCATCAGATCTGATTTCCCTTTTTTCAGCCTCATCTTGTGGATGAACCATGGATTCTGGATGCTGTTCCAGACCTTCTGACTCACCAGTCAGGAAAGGTACATACCAGCCTACACAGCCTCACATTGACAGCTTGGCTGCTCCAGTCCTAATTGCCTGGTTTCCTCTGCTTTCCTCCCCAGTCAAATATATTTTACTGTCTTCCCATAAAACTTCTACATGAAGATTGTACAAGAGTAAATGGAATGGTTTTGTATTATGGACAAGTAATAATCAGATAGATCCCTTTTCTGCACCCATACATTCTATTCTGGAATTTCTAGTGAAACTATTTCATGAGGGAGCTGCTGCTTCTACTATTAAGGTTCAACTGGCAGCAATTTCAAATTTTCATGTGGGAGAAAATGGTTCTACGATTGTCACACAGGCTCTGTAAAGCCTTTTTGAAAGGAACAATGATGATAAAACCCCCATACAAAAACCCAACTCCTCCCTGGGATCTGAATTTCATATCAACAAATCTTATTTGTCCTCCCTTTGAACCTTACATGTGATTTAAAATTTCTGTCCTGGAAAACATTCTTTTTGGTGGCCATTACCTCAGCTAGAAGAGTTTCAGAGTTGAAAGCCTTGTCTATCAAGACCCCAATACCTGGTTTTTCATAAGGACAGAGTTTCTTTACACACTAATCCTTTCTTATTTCTGAAAGTTGTGTCAGAAATTAACCTAAACCAATCTATTGAGCTGCCAGTTTTCTTCCCAAATTACCAAAACAAAGGTGAATACTCTTTGCATCTTCTAGACATACATAGACAGTTTTACTTGCACAGAACTTCAGAATTTAGGAAATCAGATCAGCTCTTTATATCCTATTCTGAGATTAGAAAAGGTCCACCAGTTTCAACAGTTAATTTATCTAGATGACTCACTTTGTATATCCTACTTCTTCAACTTTAAGAACAGAACTCTTCTTGTCCCTGTTAAGGCCCATTTCACCAGATTGATAGCTACATCTACATACTTCCAAGCAAGGTTACCCATGGATTACATCTGTGCTGCAGCTACGTGGGCAAAACCCCATACCTTTATTACTCATTGTAAAGTAGATTTGGCCTCCAGGAGTAGAGCCTCTTTTGGTTTTATGGTTCTGAGGAATATTCCCCCACGAGCCACCCAAGAATCAGGTTGCTTGGGACACAGTCCCATCAGTGAGAATAAAGGTGAGATGGACAACAACACATAAGTTATGTACTTACCATAACATTCCATGTGTGTTGTCCATCTCAACCTTAATTCTCACAACCTACACTCCATGCCCCCTTCCTATACTCCTGGGAGACAAAGTAGTTATTGGAGTGATGGATCTCCATAGCCTCAGAAATAATGTCTTTGGCACATTAATATATGTATATTCTTTAGATTTTAATCCGTATAAAAGAAGTTTTGATCATTTGTATGATTTCATGCTGGGCAAACAAGATCTGAGGAAAGTAGGAAATGGCATTATGGGTAGGGAAGAATGCCCATGCGCTTTGCTGAAGACCTCAAGCTTTTGGAAAGGCTGAGACAGATCTGACACATTGGATGCAGCCCATCAGTGAGAATAAAGGTCAAGATGGACGATAGACATGGAGCATTACAGTAAGTACATACCTTCTGTGGAACGCAGCCCTAGGGGCAGCCCTTAGGCAGTCACTTTAGAGCCGCGTGAACTGTGGTGGCAAATTTATTTAAATGGCACAGTTCTACCTGGTAGTAATGACACTTTAAGCAACATGAGCCTGTTAAAATGAAGGCATATGAAAAGTAGACCAACGTGTTTGTTTTCCCATATTTACATAATAACTAGTTGTATAAATTATGCTTTATTAATTGGTTGGTACATGACTTCATCTTGTCTTAAAGTTTTAATTAATTATTGTTCTACTTGTTTTGTAGTAAATACTTTTGTTTCTTTAAGTATTTTAAAATGTTGGTCAATCATGTAACTTGCAGGGTATTTACTGTTCTCTTGATCTTTTTGGAAAGCATCTGATGAAGTCTAGCTTTCTAGACGAAAGCACTTATCTTTTAAATTGTGAATCATTAAATTACTTATAACTCGGTCAGTCCTGTTGTCTGGTGAGCTTTATTTTCCTTTTTCTTAGTTTGGTTTTGGTTTTGGTTCTGGTTCTAAGCCAATTATTTGTTAGTACTGTAGCATCATCCTTGGTGAAGGTCGAATGCTGCTCCGTGCAAGTCACACACCTGCCTGAGACACACATTCAGAAAGGTCAACAATGCCTCTCTTCATATGGTCCAAAGAAACGTGCCTCGTGTCATTAACGCTCAAGTGGACTATGATAGTATCACACTGGTAAGTGTGGTGTAATGACTTCACTGCTTGCATACCTTGGTGGATACTGGCTCCAGATAAGCTGTTAACCATTATTTATCTCCTTGTTCAGTCTGGTGATCTGTGCATCATATAATGGAGTCCCCTTATGACAAGAGTCCTGGGTAATGTGTCCACTTGTCTTATGGGTTTTGCTCTTGGGGCTACACTGGGTGTAGGAGTATGTGTGGTGTTTGGTTTTGCTTTTGGTGAGTGCTTCAGAGATTGATCACTGCTGCAGTAGCCTTAGCTACATGGGTTTATCCTGTCAAGGATATAACAGCCAGCTTCCAAAGTTTCAGGGCACCTTCCACACACCCAAACTGTCAGGCAGCTTGAGTCAAGCTGACTAAAACAGGTTTGATTGCGAAGCCCTTTAGAGCTTTACTGCTGCTGAAGAAGTACGGTCCTTGATGGTCGGCTTCTGCCTTCCTTTGCTGGACAGATAAGTTCCTTTTGGGGGAAACATCTCAAGTTTTCTTAATTTTGTTCATTTATTATTTTCCTCTTCACCAAAGTTATTTTAAAGGTAAGGATTGTTGTGTTTGAATAGACTGTCTCAAGACTGTAAAGTACTTTTTAACAGTGTGCCTGTCTTTTCTGTCAGTTTAAGAGTGGTGTAACGTAAATGAAAACATTTTTTCTGTGGAGAAATTCTTTATTTTACTTTTGTGGGGCTGGCGCATAGTGTGTTAAAGTGCTTTCTACTGTGTTTTTTCTGTCAAAAAAGTAAATTTTGTAAACTTGTAGTGTTTACAGGCAATTGCTGTTTGTCTTTCCTGGGAAAGAAGCACCATTTTCAACTTGACCAGGAAACAGACCACTGATCCCACAGTAGGTCCTTCTAACCACAGAAAGAAGAAATTAAGAAAACAGTCTTTATCACCACAGTAGGCTAGCAATTTGCCTCAGCTGCAGGTGGGTGAATCTACTGTGGCCATTTGTTGTACCTCAGGCCACTCATCTTTTTCACCAGATCTCTCCGATGTAGCACCTACAGCCACTATTGACTGGTGGTTATACACATCCTCTGCATCTTTTGGGGTCCTCTCAGTGAGTGGGCACAGTGGGCAAGGGAGAGCCCCTCTTCTTGTTCCTGTGAGGGGGGAACAGAAAATGTTTTTTTGTTGCATCAGAGTGCTGTGCCCATCCCTGGGGAAACTGCTGCTGGGGCCATTAGTACCACAGCTGGCCTCATTTTTCCCATCAAAAGGAAAAAAAAAAACAAGCATGTATCTTCTACGTATCAGTTTTCTTTGGCTAGGAATAGTTTACTGGGTCAGGCGCAGGGTTTAATTCAGGTTATTGAACATTCTTCTAAAGTAGTGTCTGGTAAAAGAAACAGAGATTCCTCTTTTCCTGAAGAGATTCATGAATTCTGAATCTGACCAGGAAGATGCACTGACAGATGCAGTTTTTTTTCCCTCAGATTTCTGATGTGTATCTTGTTGATGTCCAAGAGATCCATCGGAATTGGATGTGAGGATGCCTTATGTGCTCAGTATAGATTGCCTGTCAGTAACCTGTAGGAGACTGAGTATAGCAATAGGACCTTAAGGCAGCCTGAGAAGTAGATGCCAAATGGGAGCGGACCCCACACAGATTCCTGGGGTACTCTGCTGGTGACTGCTCTCTTGGTGGAGATAGTCTCATCAATCCTGACTTCTTGGGTCTTATCTGTGAGCCATCTGGCAATCCAGCAAGTTATGTAAAGATTTATGCCTAGTTCTGAGACTTTGTCAACAATACCTGAGAGGAGTATTGCATTGAACACTTTTGGCAGGCAGTATGCATTGTTTTCCCCTCATCAATAGTCATGGTGACCCTCTCAAAGATATCTACATAGTTAATTACACAAGACCTTTCCTTAACAAAGCCAAACTGGGAGGGGTCGAGGGTCTGTAGGTTACCAATGGCTTTGTTGCTCATTTCCATGATAATTCGTTCCATGGCTTTGCATATTAGGCTCTTCAGACTGATGCATCTGTAGTTTCCAGGGTCACTTAATGACCCACCCTTATAACGAGGGATGACCATTCTGGCCCTCCATTCACCTGGCATGTAACCGGCTTTGAGGCAGTAGTTGGAGTGCCTCAAGTGGTCCTGCTAGGTCATGTTTTAGGGTATTTAGGCGGCAACCAGGGATATTGTTGGGCCCCACTGAAGCAGTATTTTTGGCCTTAGTGAGCACCTTCAAGACCTGCTCCCTGTTGATAGTTGGGGAGATGTGCCAGAAGGGATTTCACAGGGGGTGGTGGGTGGTAAAGTTGGAGCAAAATTTATCAGCCAGTAGATTTGCTATGTCACCCCGGTCAGTGAAAGTTGTGCCGTTTACCACCAGTTTTGCAAACTGTTGAGTATATATTGCCTCCAAGATTCATGACATAGCTGAAGAAGGCCTTGTGATTGTCCTTGGCATAGGAGGCTATCCTGACCTCATAACTGGCCTTGCTGGACTTAATTAGATTTTTCACTTTATTTTATTGAATCAGAGAGTTCTTATCTCTGAGAGCTGCTCTTTCTGATTTTGGCTATGTCACTTTACAACCTGTTACCTCTACTTCCTTTTTCAACTTTCCTGTCAACAGTTGTCTTAAAAGATGCTTATCATTATACCCTTATTCATCCAGCCATCAAAAAGTTAATGTGTGTGTGTTTGGATCACACCATCAGTTCTTTGACTTGCATTTGGACTATTCACTGCACCAAATGTGTTCACAAAGTGTCTAGCTCTGATTATAGCTCATTGATGGCTACAGTGTGTCCATATTTTTCCATATTTAGACGACTTGCTTATCTTTGCAGAGTCTTTTTAAGGTGTCAGGAATCAAGAATCTCTCTTTTGGGTGAGAGATCTCTTTCACAAGCTGGGATTCCAAGAGAACTTTCAAAGGTCTTTCTTGACTCCTTCACATAGGATTGTGTTCTTGCAATATCAACTTGACACTTCAGTGCTTTTCTTCCACAGGAAAAAAAGATTTTTATATAGAGCTATTTGTAAGGTTTTGCACTTAGCCTTTGGTCACTTTGAGGGAATACCTTAAGGTTTTGGGTCTCATTGTATCAGTGATTCTCATTCTACCCCTGACAAGACTCCACTTGAGAAAGATACAGTGGTATCTAAAATCTCTTTGGTCTCAGCATCAGCACTCTTTACCTTTTCATATCCGAGTGATGGGGTTTGTCAGAAGAAAAGTCTTTTGGTGGAGACAACAGATATCCTTAAATCAAGGTCTGTCCTTCTCCCTCCATGCTCCAAATAAGTCAGTCACCACAGGCGCTACAGACTTTGCTTAAAGAGCCATTTCAGGAGTGATAAAAGTGCAGTGGGATGTGGGAAACCAAGCACATAAATACCAAGAAGTTGATTGCAGTGATCGAGGCACTCTACTGTGAACCATCTTCAGTCCTTAGGACCTCTTCAAGTGCTTAAAGACAATACCACAGTCATGTGGTACATCAACAAGCAAGGGGGTAACAAGTTGTAACCCCTATGCAGACTAGCCATGTTAGCTTTGGGATACAGCTTCACAACACAGTTTCACTCTACAGGCGCATTCTGCATTCCATCAGAGCAAAATTGCATAGCAGACAAGCTGAGCAGTCCCCTCATGAATTGAAACTAGATCAGGATATCTTCCAAGATTTGATCTGTCTCTGCAAAATTCATCAAGTTAGAGACCTGTTTATCTCCTCTCGGAACAATCAACTGTCAAGAATCTGTTCCAGCACTCCATGCAAAAAGGCCTTGTAGAAGATTCCTTTGCTTTCCTTGACCAGGAATGTTCCTGTATGCTTTTCCACCTTTTTCACTAATATCCAGTGTATGTTTGAAGATTTAGAAGGATTCCCTCAAGATCACTGTTAAGTAAGAAAAAATACAACAAATAACAAAAACGGAGACCGGTATTAGTGTACAAAACTTCTATTTCCACTTTCTTCTAAAAAAGACTTCATCAGAATGTATCACGCTAAAAACCACTTTCAATAAATACTCAAAACAACCAATCACAAAAAGAAATAATTTATCAATTAACTAACTTGTAATACTTAAAACCTTGTAATTTTAAAGCCAACAATACCGAATATCTGAATCAGCCATAATAACTTATATTAGGTTATATTATTTATTTTTCAGCCTTTTGTCTTAAAAAAACATTTGATATTAATCATTTCATTTAATCCTGGAAATTTGTCAGCCTCAAATCTAATCTGTTATAGGGTCTCTCTTTGTTATATTTTATTTTTATAATCGTCCCCTCTCAAATCAATAGGAGCCTGTTCCAGGATAGAAAATAACAATATTTTTAGAATCATGACTATTTGAGGAATGTTTAAAATGGGCATTCTTTTCAGTTTTATTCTTAATAGATTAAAGATGTTCTCTAATTCTTTTATCCAAACTTCTTGTCATCATACCTATAAAAATGCACTACTATTTAGACGAAATCAGAAATAAACATTTTGTACGCTAATACTAGTCTCTGTTAGTGCTATTTGCTGGAGTTTTTCTTACTGGTTTCCTTAAGTGACTAGTTTCAGTTTGGATTGCTGAATTTATTTACCCAAGATCACTGTGGTGACTCTCTTCTAGCCCAGGTAACCATGGTTCTCCCTTCTTTTGGAAATGGCAAGGGGCAGTTACCACAAGTTTCCTCACAGACTTGATCTACTCACACAAGAACAAGGGTGTTTGATACACCCTGACATCAATCAAATTAATTTGACTTCCTGGATTATAAGGTCTTCGTTCCTTTTAGGCACCTGTTCACTGAGGATGTGCAGCAGGTACTAATGGAGGTAAGAAAGCTGCCGCTAGAAAATCTTTTATTAGCAAATGGAAAAGGTTTTCTAGTTGGTGCCAACAACATAACCAGCACCCATTCAGGGCTAGCTGTTCTCTGATTTTACAATATTTGTGTGAGTTGCTATGTTAGGCCTTTCTTATCCCTCTATCAAGGTTCATTTATGGGCCTTTTCAGCATGTCTGCCCATAGAAGATCCTCTTTCAATGCAGTCTCAAGTCAAAATGTTCTTGAACAGGGGATTTGTGTAAAAAGCCTCCAAGTGAACTGGTGACCCCTCTTTTGAACCTTAATTTTGTGTTAGAGAAGCTAACATTCATTCCATTTGAACCAGCTAATCTGACTGAATTGAGGATGTTCTTCGTGTTTCACTGTTGCAGTCATCACACTTGGGATATCTGCCTGCAGGCAGCCCTCAGTTGGCCCGAATAACCGAGTCTTGGGATTTCTGCGCCAGATGCTGTCGCTTCTTCCATGACGTCAGGGGTATAAAACATGCAGCTGACGCCATTACATCAGCTTTTCCTGCTGTGCAGAAGCCCGAAGCAGCAGCAGTTCACAAGTGCCAGTCGGCTGCTACCTGAAATTTTTGTTTTTTTAGTTTCAAGCCTGAAGTCTTCTGAAGCTAAGTACCCTGTTGGGGATCCTTTTTTCTTGCTCTAACCAATGTCAGAAAAAGTTAACAATTGTCTTGCCTGTGGAAAGCAAATACCTCACAGAGATTTTCATTCTTACTGCGTCACCTGTTTAGGCCTAGAGCATGACGTTCCTCACTGTCGGTTTTGTGCCTTTTTCAATGCCCGAGCTATTTGTCATTGGGCTATCTTTGTCGCTAAATTTTTTCGCTCTCATTCTCCATATTCCAAAATGGCTTTGATAAGCCATCTGACTACTGATCTTCCAAAAAAACGTAAGGATAAAGACAGAGACAGACCACATAGATCCACAGCTGCCGATGATGCTTCCGTTAAGCTAGTTGCCAGTCGGCCAGTACTCAGTGAGGTACTTTCGCAGACCCTGATACCCATTTCTACAGATTCTCAGGCCTCTACTGAGACTCATTCAGAGACCAGTATGCCGTGAGATGCTTCTATGACTATAGAACCTGCAGATGTCTCTATCTTGGATGAGTCCGGAGCCATTGTGCAGGCACCGGCTTCTAAGGGTGTATTCAGACCTTCCGATGTTCGTATTAAACAGACTACTTTGTTTCTGACTAAAACTACCGAATTTCTCAAGCTTAGAGTTCGCAAGCTTAGGAAACTGATGACCAAAGCACATTCTCAAGCTCCCATGCCACAGAAACAAATGCTTAGAATGGCTGAAGACCTTATTACTTTAATTAGGGGAAGCCAGCCTTCCCCCACTATAAGACAAAGAATTGATTTTCCTTCTGATTCTACAGACCATGAGTCCAGTGAGTCTGACCCCTCTGATTACCAGGACATGCTCTTATCTACCTATGAGGATTCCGATGCAGAGGATTCCATTCTTTCTGCTCCCCCCCCCAGATGACTTTTCTTTCAGTGAAACCTTGCATACCCTAAGAGAGCATTAATGCCAGGACTACCCACAGTCCAAAAAGAGACTCTGGGAATTTAGACTTGCCTCAGCACAGGCCTCTAGCTATACCCCCTGTCCTTGATAGTGTAGATGATGTTTTCATGGAATCCAGTCTTACCCCTGATACTTTACCAACAGCTCCTAGAAAGCCTGACCGGTAGTACAGAGTACCCAACTCTCAGAAATTTCTCTTTATAAATCCCATTGTGGATCCAGAGACTATTTCCCAGAGACCTAAAGGTATTAAGGCTACTACAGCCAAAAACCCTACCCCTCAGACAGGGATTCTAGAGCTTTAGACAGATGGGTTAAGAAGGTATATACCTCTGGAACTCTTGCCATCAGGGGTTTAAATTGCCAGTTTCACGTGTACCAGCAGCATATTATGGAACTACTTAAACAAAAAATGTTGTTGATTCCTGATTGTGCAGAAAATAAAGATTTACAAGAGTTAATGCATTCTGCAAACCAAGTTGGTAAATATACTTTGCAGTGTGGTTTTGATGCCTTAGAAGCATCTTGCAGGGCTGCTGTCTCTGGGTCTGTTCTGAGAAGACATGCTTGGCTGAAGGAACAAATATTGCCAGACCATGTCAAAGCAAAATTACTAGATGCTCCATTAAACCAAGAATGTTTGTTTGGCACAAAAGCAGAAGTTCTTAAAAAGATGGAGGAAAAAGATAAATCTATGCAAACTGTTAAAGATTTCTTACAGGAACAGCCACCTAAATTCAGTAGGCATTGGCCTTCAAAAAACTGGTCCTTTCCAGTCCCTCCCAGACCTTCCCAGTCCAAGCCCAGGGGCAATAGACCACAAAGACTACAGTCTCAGGGTATGCACAGATCTAAACAATGGAGTGTTCCCAACTCAAAAACAGGAAGTGGTAAGTCATTCCCCTAATGGAAAAAGTTCACAATGACTTGTCCTTCATCCTTCCCAGCCATGCCCAAGTGCTTGCACCCCTAGGAGGACAACTCACCCTGCATGCAAAAAACTGGGAGTATATTACCCAGGACCAATGGGTCTTAAACATTGTATCCCAGGGATACAGATTCTACTTCCACTCGCTGCCAACCCCAAGTGGATTGCCAGACCTTCCTCCAAACTAGTGGGCAGAGGCCCAAAAGCAAGTACTTTCTCTTAGTATCAGGGCTATTCAACCTGCTCCCTCAGAGCAAAGGGAACAGGGTTTCTACTCCAGACTGTCCCTGGTGCCCAGAAAAGAGAACTCCTGGCACTCTATCCTGGATCTGTCAATTCTCAACTCCTTCCTGGTAGTTCCAAAATTCAAAATGCTTACACTCCAGCAGCTGCTTCCTATGCTAGCAAGGACTCCTGGCTGGTCACCCTAGACATAAAAGAAGCTTATCTGTACATCCCCATAAGGAAATCTTGCAGGAAATATCTATGTTTCAGGGCAGGCTCAATGCATTATCAGTTCTCTGCACTTACCTTTGGCTTATCTACTGCACCCAGAGTATTCACAAAATGCCTGGCTCCAGCCATTGCATACTGCAGGCAGAGAAGAATTCAAATTTACCCATACTTGGATGATTGCCTGATTCAGGCGGACAGTCAGGAATTGCTACTTCAGCACCTGACATTTGTAAAGAGACTCCTAACTTCTCTGGGGTATACCATCAACGAAAATAAATCACAGCTGGTACCCAGCCAAAAGATTGTATTCCTGGGAGCAAGCTTGAACACACCTTCCCAGATGGCATTCCTCACTCCAGAAAAGCAGGTTTATTTGACAAACTACTTCTAACTACTGGCCACTCAAACCCAGCTATCTGCAAGCCCTAGGGTTCATGGCCTCATGCATTCTCCTGATTCCATATGCAAGACTGCATATGAGGAAACTTCAGTGGTACTTAAAAAGTCTCTGGTGTCAACATTCTCAGGACCTCAAAACAGTGATTCCTATCATTCCTTGTCTAAGGACACAGTTCCTTTGGTGGGCAGAGGCTTGCAACCACAAGAAGAGACTCCCTTTCACTCAACCCCCTGCCACCGAAACCCTGACAACAGACGCATCAAACTATGTATGGGGGCTCACATGGCAGGCAAATGCATTCAAGGCAAATGGAGCCCACGGCAAATTAATCTGCATGTCAATCAGAAAGAAAGGTTAGTTGTACAGAATGCACTGACAGCCTTCAAATACCGTATCCTTCCAGGACAACTCTTGATAAAGACAGACAACACCACAGTTATGTGGTACATAAACAAGCAGGGGAGAACTCTGCAGGTTAGCCATGGCTCTGTGGAACACAGCCTTGAGCAATCAAGTGCACCTGCAAGCTCAATTCCTACCAGGCAAACAAAATTCACTGGCAGACAACTTAAGTAGAAATGTTATGGACCCACATGAGTGGAAACTGGAACCCAACTCATTCAAACTTCTAATCCACAGGTGGGGGACACAAGAGGTGGATCTCTTTGCTTCCCCCCAAAACCATCAATCGAGCAAAGTTTGCACCAGAACTCCCCACAGCCAAGCATGGAAAGTGGATGGCCTATCCTTTACATGGGAAAATCTCTCAATCTATGCCTTTCCCCCTCTGCCCCTCCTCTCAAAAGTACTACTCAAAATCAAACAGGACAGGCCAAGGACAATCCTTATTGCACCAGACTGGCCAAACCAGCACTGGTACCTACTCCTACGCAGTCTGACAGCAGTGCCACCCTGACACGTACATCCAACCCCCTCTCTGCTGTCCCAGCAAGAGGGACAGATTTTGCATCCTCAGCTGCATATGCTGAACCTGGCAGCCTGGCTTATTCCCTGAATACATCACCAGCAACCCTCAGCAAACAGGTGCTGGATGTCGTCTTTGAGGCTATTCAGAAAAATGGAAAAGATACTGTTCTTGGAGCCAGTCTCAGGGAAAGGACACAGCCGTGCACACCTTACCTCAAATCCTAGATTATCTAGCAGAGCTGCTCCACAAAGGCCTAGCCTTCTCAACTATTAAGATTCATGCCTCTGCCATCTCAGCTCATTACAATACTGAGTCACCCCTCTTCTCTCACCCTCTGATCACACAGTTCCTGAGAGGAGCTAACAATTTGAGACCCCAAGGAGAGCTCCCACTCCTGCCTGGGACCTTAATATTGTACTAGAGAAGCTCACGCTTCCCCCTTTTGAGCCTGCTGCTACAGCAGAGCTAAAATTCTTCTCTTGGAAAACAGCCTTACTTCTAGCCATCACTTCAACAAGAAGAGTATCTGAGTTACAGGCCCTTATGGCTGTGGAACCCTTCATTATCTTCCATGTGGACAGGGATTCCCTCAGGACTAACCCATCATTTATTCCCAAGGTGGTATGCAGTGTGGCTTTAAACCAATCCATCCATTTACCAACCTTTTTTCCTAATCCTCAGAATAAAGGGGAAAGGATCCTACACTCCTTGGACGTGCACAGACAGCTCAGGTTGTACCTTGACAGGACTAAGCCTTTCAGAAAATTTGACCAGCTGGTAGTCAGCTTTGCTACAGGGATAGAGGGCAAGGCCATTTCAAAGCAAACCATTTCCAGATGGATAGCACACTGCATCCATTTCTGCTACAAACACCATTGAAAACCTATCTCACAGGGGATCAAAACTCATTCCACTAGGGCTACCTCAACCTCTACAGCATTTCTCAGGGGAGTCCCTACCAGGGACATCCTGGAAGCTGCAACTTGGAGTTCTGTACACACCTTCACCAAGCATTACCACTTATCTGTCTTTTCTAAATCCAGAGCTGGATTTGCCACAGCAGTCTTACAAGGCCTGCTAGCCAGCCCTAATACTTCTTGACTGCCTTCACCCTTCCTCAGCTTTGGGAATTAACCCAAGTGTGATGACTGCAACAGTGAAACACAACGAACATAGTACAGTTGTGTACACTTACCATAAATGTAGATGTTCGAGTGTATTCACTGTTGCAGTCCTGGTTACCCTCCCTGAAGCCCCTGACTCATCTATACTTTCTACCTATCCTCTTTTGTGGCCATATCGTATGGCAATGGTATTTACTTTTTACTGGAGGTGTTCCACACCATGTAATTGCTTCCTATTTTGGGGACTCTTGACATCTTGGGCAAGAAAAACTGATGTAATGGCATCGGCCACATGTTTTATACCCCTGACAACTTGACGTCATGGAAGAGATGACAGCATCCGACGCAGAAATCCCAAGACTCTGGCATTTGGGCCGACTGAGAGCTACCTGCAGGCAGATAACCCAAGTGTGATGACTGCAACAGTGATTACACTCAAACATCTACATTTATGGCAAGTGTACACAACTGTACTTTCTTAACATGAAAGACAGTTTTACTGATTGCTTTGACCTCTGCAAGAAGGATATGCAAGTTGATACACTTATGGTGAGTCACCCATCTCATTTTCCATAGGGAGAGGTTTCTTTGAGAACTAATCCTTTATAGCTATAGTTGTATCTCAGTTTACTTTAAGCTAACTATCCATATCTTCTTTCCTGAACCCAAAAATTTGGAAGAAAGGATACTCCATACCTTGGAAGCACACAGACAACTCAGGTAATATCCTGACAGAACAAAATCTTTCATATCAGTTTTTCATTTCTTGTGAGGATAACAAGGGACAACTGGTGTCAAAACAGACTATTTCCAAATGGTTATCTAAGGCTATTACCTTTGGTTATACTAACCATAACAAAAATATTACAAGCAGAGTCAAGGCTCACTCTCCCTCAGCCATGGCTTCCTCTTTTTCTAATGGGTTAGATTCCAGACGTATTTTGGAAGCTGCTACCTGTTCTTCTGTCCATACTTTCATAAAGCACTATAAGCTTGATTCCTTCTCCAGGTAGATCAGACTTTGCAAGGAACATTCTGTAAAGGTTCATGGACCCTTCTCCTTCCCCCTCCCAAATGCAGTAAGCTAGTGGAATCTACCCGTATAGCAACGGCTACTGCAGCAGTGAAAATGATCATATTCATAAGCTGAACATAGTACAGTTGTGTACGTAGCCTTACCGTAACGCTAGATGTCCGAATCACTGCTGCAGTAGCCTCTCCCTCCTTCCTTACCCCTTTTGTTTTTGGATAATGCCAGTGTGTGTGTGTGTGTGTGAATATATACATACACATATATATATATATATATATATATATATATATGTATGTATATATATATATATGTATATATATATATATATATATATGGGTCTACTTTTCTTTAGAAAAGTAGAGGACCATTTACGTGACAGTGTACTTTCGTGATCAGTTCTACGAACCAATATGAAAGGAAAAAAAAACACTACAGTGCTGAAGCACACTACAGTGGGGAACAAGGAATTTGCCTGTTTCCTCACTGTAGTGCGATCTCAAAGTTAGTATATTTAAGTAGTGGGTGTGGGGGGGCACAGGGGGGCTTGCCACCCTGCAAAACACAGTTTTTTGTGTTTCCCTTTTGTGTTAATCGGTTTGTTGAACTGATATTTGCGAAAGCACACTTTCATTTAAGTGGTGCTCCACTTTTCTTTTTCGAAATAATGCAATTTCAACAAAGAAAAATAGATCCGTATATATGTATATATATATATATATATATATATATATATATATATATATATATATATATGTGTGTTTGTATATATATATATATATATATATATATATATATATATATATATATATATATATATATATATATATACTAACTATGGCTGATTGTTATATCCTTAGCAGGATATAACCTATATAGGTTGAGCTCCTTCCCTACCCCTAATGTACCAACCCCCAACATCTCTTACATATCAAGAAAAAAAAAATAATCTGGTTCCACACAGCAGTGAAAATCAATATGTCCTTTATTGTAGTAAGGTAAGTGCTTTCTCGGAATAACATCCGCTTCATCAGACCAACAAAGATAGAATAACAGTTAAATTTTTAAACACTAAAACATCCAATCAAAAATCAGATAAAATGTGCATCATACCTAAAAGCCATGTGATAAAATACATCTGTAGAATGTATAGATCTTTAAAAATTGAATAAAAACAGACTAAATGAACAATATGTACTTAAAAATGGTAACAAATACAATAGTAAAAAATAATAAAAGATGGAGTATGGAAAGATATATGATAAAATATTAAAAGAGAAATCAATGCTTTAATGGCTGTACTTTAAGGAAAGGTTTCAGGGAAATTCTGTTTAAACCAGGAGGTTTATCAGCTTGAAAGCGCAAAATCCATTTCTGTTCACTAGATTCTGTTCTATTATTTATGTCACCTCCTCTCTTGGTACTATGCAGAATCACTAGTACCATGAAGCTAAATTTATGTTCCTTACCCTCTTTAGCTACATGTAGTGACAGTGCGCTGGTTTCTTTAACATTCCTGCTATCCCTAAGGTGTTCAAGTATTCTACCCTTAAACACCCTGTTTGTTTTCCCTATGTAAAATGAGAAGCAGGTAGTACAATAGCAAAAATAGACATTTTTTGTTTGACAATCTGCATAAAAAGCAGTATCTATCTTAAAACCCAAAGTGGGATGTGTGGAATGATTACCAATGTGTATATGTGTGCAGGCCATACAATTCCTACACATATATGTACCAAGTCTATCAGATATTATAGTTGATTTAGTGTTAAAGGATTGATAACAGAGCTGACTCTTAAGTGATCTATTATTTCTAAAAGCAAAATCTGGCTGTGTGCCAATGACCCCATTCAACTCATGTATCCCAGTTCTTTTTAATAATATCACATGCTACATGCACATTGCTGGCAAAAGTCAATGGCATCCTTAGTTTATTCCATACAATGTCTACACATATATGTACCAAGTTGCACACTTTTGGAAATCATCCTTGGAAACAATGTGTTTATTTTTAATGATGTTTATTATGCACAAAAAGTTGGCATAGCTATGGGCACAACTTGTGCTAATAGCTACGCCAACCTATCCATAGCTAATTGGGAAGCTAAACATGTACTTTCGAATAATGAATACCAGGTTAACATCAAATGGTATAAACGTTTTGGGGATGATATTTTTTTGTTGTGGCATGGCTCAGAGCAGTGGCTGCAAGAGTTTCTTTTATACTTAAATCAGTTCAATACTTTCTTGAGTTTTACCTATGAATATTCTGATAAAGAATTAGGGTTTTTGGATGTTAAAGTTACTAAAAATAATGTATCCACTGTGTCTATTACTTTGTATAAGAAAACTGTTAGAAAGAATAATGTTCTACACTACGGCAGTATGCATCCGAATCATATAATTCAATGTGTTGAAAGGACAGATATTTTTGAACTATGAGACTTTTTAATGATGATGATAGTCTCATTGTTGCATTACAAACACTTAAACAAGAATTTTTAGAAAGAGGCTATAGCAGTAAACTTATTGATTCTCAAATAGCAGAAGGATGGCAGCATAGGTCAGGTAAGTACCAGCCATACTTTTACCCCCGCCCCACTAGTATTAACAACAGGGATAATACTTTTGCAAGTGACTCTTCCACTGATACCTCTAGGAACAACTAAGGATGCCATTGACTTTTGCCAGCGATGTGCATGTAGCATGTGATATTATTAAAAAGAACTGGGATACATGAGTTGAATGGGGTCATTGGCACACAGCCAGATTTTGCTTTTAGAAATAATAGATCACTTAAGAGTCAGCTCTGTTATCGATCCTTTAACACTAAATCAACTATAATATCTAATAGACTTGGTACATATATGTGTAGGAATTGTATGGCCTGCACATATATACACATTGGTAATCATTTCACACATCCGACTTTGGGTTGTAAGATGGATACTGCTTTTTATGCAGATTGTCGAACAAAAAATGTCTATTTTTGCTATTGTACTACCTGCTTCTCATTTTACATAGGGAAAACAAACAGGGTGTTTAAGGATAGAACACTTGAATACCTTAGGGATATCAGGAATGTTAAAGAAACCAGCGCACTATCACTACATGTAGCTAAAGAGGGTAAAGAACATAAATTTAGCTTTATGGTACTAGAGATTCTGCATAGTACCAAGAGAGGAGGTGACATAAATAATAGAACAGAATCTAGTGAACAGAAATGGATTTTGCGCTTTCAAGCTGATAAACCTCCTGGTTTAAACAACAGAATTTCCCTGAAACCTTTCCATAAAGCACGGCCATTAAAGCATTGATTTCTCTCTTAATATTTTATCATATATATTTCCATAGTCCATCTTTTATTATTTTTTACTATTGTATTTTAAGTACATATTGTTCATTTAGTCTGTTTTTATTCAATTTTTAAAGATCTATATATTCTACAGATGTATTTTATCACATGGCTTTTAGCTATGATGCACATTTTATCTGATTTTTGATTGGATGTTTTAGTGTTTAAAAATGTAACTGTTATTCTATCTTTGTTGGGAAGCGGATGTTATTCCGAGAAAGCACTTACCTTACTACAGTAAAGGACATATTGAATTTCACTGCTGTGTGGAACCAGATTATTTTTCTTTTTCTTGTATTCTCTGGTTTTTGCATCTGATTCCTTATTTGGTTCAAAGACTGTTTTCGTTTTGTATCTCTTACATATCGTTTGCCCCTTTTACATCTAGACATGGTCGCCTTCAGTTCTCAAGTGTACAGAGGGAGATGAGTCTTGTTTGATATTTCTTATCTAAAAAAATCATTATTTATGACTATTTCTTTAATTTTTAATTTTATTTGAGTGATGGGAGGTTGACATAATGCAGTGTATCTACTGCATGCTGTGGATTAAATAAAAGAATTGCAAAAACGTTGTTCGAGTTCAGCTTTAACTCTAGCACTCTTTTGCTTGTTTTATTGGTTATTTTTGTGTGCTTATCCACAGCATTGTGATTTATTAGGTTGACATATTGGTTAAGGTGTTTACCTTACAAACATAAGGTGCAGGGTTTGATTCTCACATGGTGTAATTGGCTAAGCTGAAGATGGCCCACAAGGACAGTTAGCCTAGTACTACTCTATGAACCTATTCTTAAGGCATTACTGCTGCCCTTTTTCATACACTTTTGAGTGTACGCTTTCCTACCATTGTTGGTAGGCCGAACCATCCTTGCTGGTATTTATGTTTTCCTCCTCTTTCTGGTTAAGTTAGAAAGAAAAAGTTTAGTTTACTACTTATTTTATTACTATATTTTTTCAAATGTCTGAAAAAGGTTCTACAGGATTTAAAAAGTGTAATACTGGCTAAGGCTGTTGCCACCCCTATAGTGCCTCTTTTTAGGCGATGTTCCAAAGACCAAATTACCACTGTAACAGCTATAAGTAAATGCAATCTGAGGGTCATGCCGCTCGATGCTAGAAGTCTAAAATCTCAAGATGCACTTGCTCAAAACACTCCTCAAAATAGAGAACATTGACATTTGTGCTGTAATGGAGAGCTGGTTTAAAGCAGCAGAAAGCACCCCTGCGCTACCAGGCTATAACTCATTCCACACCTATCAGCCCCAGAACATGGACCAAAGCTCCAAAGGTGGTGGTGTCTCCAAATTCATAAAAGATATGCACACCTCCAGACTAGTAGCCCAGCATAACGCATCTGAGATACTTCATATACAACTAACATTAGGTAAGATGGCGATTCAAGTTATAGCCTGCTATAGGTCCCCAATAATGTCCCAAGACTCTCACTCCATGTTCCTAAGCACCCTGGAAAATACTAGGGTCCAACCCCACACTCTCATACTAGATGACATCCACTACCCATCCATCAACTGGGAAAACTACTCATGCACCAGTACACTGGCCCAGCAATTTCTGGAATTCATCAATTGCAATGCCTTGGACCAGCTCATTCTTACCCCCACTAAAGGAAGCAAGATCCTTGACCTGGTTATTACCAACATGGGCAAGCGTTGCTCTACACCCATAGTCAATTCCTCCCTGGTTAGATCTGGCCACAAACTAATCACCATTGAAATCCACATCTCACCCACACCCCCACAAAGGTAACCACCATGAAAAACATTTCCAAAGCTGTCTTTGGTCTCCTAAGAACAGAGATGGCTAACTTCATGGCACCCATGTCAATGGAAAATAGATGCATGACTGCAAATCATATACCAATGCACTGTACAAACACGTACATAAATGCATGGAACTAGCCATACCCAACAGAACCAAAAAAAGGAAGCCAATCTGGTGGTCCCCTGCCATTGATGAACTCTACAATAGAAGGAAGAAACTGTTGCAGAAAAACGTCGTCCCAAGACTGGAAAAACTCAGTTATTAGCCTCAACGAAATGTTGAGATCCCTCACCAAAACCTCTAAAGCCGGCTGTGGAGGCAGAATTTCAGCAGACACTAAAAACAACCACAAAGCTTTCTATAGTTATATCAAGAATCTTCATGGCAATACCCAGGTCTGCTCTGAGTTACTAAACAGTGGCACCTCCTATACTGAGCCAACAGATATTGCCAACATACTGGCTGACAGATTCAGTGCTAACTTTACTTCCCCCCAAAGAACCAATCACAGTACCAGAGGAATGACAGGTACCCAGCATTACTGCAGCACAGGTTATATCTGCATTGTCCAAGGCCAAGAATACAGCTTCCATGAGACCCGACAATATCCATGGGATGTGTTCTACATTTACTACAAAGTGAACTGGCACTACATCTGTTTGCCTTGTTCAATCATAGCCTCACCTCAGGCATTGTCCCTACCGAATGGCACACTGCTACAGTCATCTCTCTCCATAAAGGGGGAGCAACTACAGACCCTGGGACATTAACCTGATGAGTCTGATATGTAAGGCTATGAGCACATCATCATGGAACTAATTAACAAGGATATAGGGAATCTCCAAACTCTGGATCCCACTCAATTTTGTTTTGTGAAAGGTAGATCATGCCAGCTTAACCTGGTTGACTTCTCTGAGTCTGTCACCAGAGCTGTGGGTGAGGGCAAGGCAGTTCATATAGCCTACCTCGATCTGGCCAAGGCCTTTGATACCATTCCCCACTCAGGAATTATTGATAAACTCACCAAACTAGACATCAACCCCTATATCACTAGGTGGGTTGCAAATTGGCTCACGGAGCCCACACTGTGAAAGTAGCAGACTCCAAGTCGGATTGCCGACCAGTCATGAGTGGAGTCCCACAGGGATCGGTCCGGGGTCCTCTCCTGTTTGGCATCTACTTTTCAGAAGTTCTGGCCAACATGGAGGGACTCTGGCTGACCAAGTTTGCAGATGACTGCAAGCTGGGAGCCATTTTTAACTTCCCAAGTGATGTAGACATCCTACAGAAAAGCCTCACTGAGACCAATGACTGGTATCGAAACCATGGCCTTAAGCTTAATGTCGTCATCCCCTTTGAGAAAAACTCAGTTCCCACTAATTACCACATTGATGGAAGCCCACTGAACACTGAAGGTGTTATAAGAGATCTGGGGACACAGGTTATGACAGCAACCTCTCCTTCGACCATCACATTACCACTGTGGCCAGAAAGTCCTTCTATGTGGCACTTCTCATTACCAAGGGTTTTGCATCCAGGAAGAAAGAGGTCATCATCTCTCTCTACTCTTCCCTCATTAGGTCAATCATCGAGTATAATGCCCTATTTGGCATGTACCTCACTAGACACATGCAACAGTTGGAAAGACCACAAAAGTACCTCATCAAGAGGATCCTAGACCTTAAACGTATGTCCTACATGGACAGACTCAAAAAACTCCAGCTATTCTCTGTCTCATATCGTCTACTAAGAAGCGTTTTCTGCTTGATTTACAAAGCCATGTCTGACCCAGCTCTGTTAGAAATGCTACATCTAAAGAAATCCCAATCCCTCTGCACCACACTACCCATGCTCTGGAATAGACTTCCCATACATGTCAAGCAGAGCAACTCACTGGCCCTCTTCAAGGGAAATCTTGATGAGTGGATGGGAAATAGAAAGTTCACCCTGGGGATCACTCCAATGGCTCTACTTGACAGAAGCACTGGGAACTAATGTCAGCAGGTACAATGCCAGGGCACTTCTATGGGCTAGGCTTGTAAAGACTCCAGGGTCATTAGCCTAGTATGCAGCTATTAAACTATGAACCTATAAGTGTGGGCACAAGTTGCCTTATTCCAGTGCCCACAATCTTTGTGTATATTGCTTGAGCCTGACTCATTTACAACAGGATTTTGCAGTATCTGTCTCTTCAACCCCCAAGCACTAGCTGACAGGAAGAATAAATTGATTTTAAAAGGCTTGCTGCCAGCTTCCTTCTCAGAAGCCATTACTGTGGTTCAGTCCCCCAAACACAAATCCAGAGACCCTACAAAAAGGTATAAACCTTCTGATTCTCCAGCCTCTTCTTAAGAATCTAAAAAGAAGAAAGAGAAATTGGATCAGAAATGACAGTCTGACCCTCACCAGATCCAATCAAACCTGTTCTGGCTCCTACACTCTCGGATCTGAAACCTTTACCAAGGATGACTTATTCTCCTAGTCTGGATCCAGTCCTGTTCAGAGTGCCCTCTCCCTTTTTAGAGAGGTGCTCCAAATTGCTATCCCTAGTGTTTGGAAGCAGATGTGGAGATGATGAGGAAATTCTTCAGGTCAGGATGTCCGGTCATGTACTACTCCACCCATTACAAGTCCTTCTCTAATCCAGCATGTTGTTTTAGAGTCCTTGTATCTGTGTGTTCTTGTTGCGTCTGGCTCAGATCCGAAGAGTGTGCCATCTTTGGATCTAAATGCTGCTCTGAGTGCCCCAGCTCTGATATCCTCAGAGCAGGATGATTCTCAGAGCTGAAGCATCATTGTTGAATCTGGGAGGTTGGTGTCAACTCTGAGGTTTTCTGAGCCATCTCTTCCTCTTGGATCTTCAGCACTGGACAGCTTGGCTCCGGCATCTGCCTTGGGTGGAATGTTCTGGGGCAGAGGGAGGTGACAAACAAGAAACTTGATTTATCGGCTCTGTTCTCTTCCTTCCCCTGGAGCAATCTGCCCTTGAGGTTGTGAAGAGTGTTTTCTCTGCTCTGGCAAGTCAGATGGGTCCTACCTGTTTGGATCCACCCTTTACTTCTCAGATGACTTTGCACCATGATCCTCAACTTGCTACCTCACAGGGACAGCCAGCTCAAAGCTTCCAGACTACCCAGCAGGGTATCCTAATCTCTTCATATATTTCACTGAACCACCCCACCAAGGAAGTCCCTAGGAAGAGAAAGTGCAAAAGGAGGCACTTGGACTCTCCTCAAGAGTCTGTTACTGAGGATACTGATTTCGATGAAGGAAAGAGGCCCCCAAAATCACCACCCAATGATGTCTCACTTGGAGATATTCTTGAGATCCTTAAGCAGAAGGGTGGCTGGTCCTCCCAAGACCCTTCTCTGGATGAATCAGTATTTCTGGAAGTCTTTGGAACTAACCTGAAAACCTCCTGGGTTACTCCACCCACTGATGAGCTCATTGACTTGATCTCTAGGCAGGAGTGTAAGGAACCTGATAAGGTTGAGCAAATCCCCAACAGACCAGACCAGCTTTTGGCTCCAACAGCAGGCAGGGATTTGTGGGTAAAGGGGTGCCAGTAGATGCCGGGTTGTGGCGGCAGCTACAAAAAAGAAACTTTCAGAACAGAGTTCCACTGTCCATTCTCCTAACAGAAAGTCCGGGGCAACTGGCATGTTTATGCTTAAGCAACTTCTGCACTCAGATCGCTGAACTATTTGGCACATTTTACGAGGCTTCAAAGAGATTCGATTAAAGAGCTATTGAAATCTTTCTGTAACCGAAACTGCCAAAGTTCAGTCTTCATTTGTCTCAGTTGGCTATCCTACAAGCTAAATCTAATTTGTCCATGAGGCTTATCTTGCATGCTGCAGAAGGCACCTCAAGAGCTGTGCGTTCAGATATTTCCATCAGGAGGCATGCCTGGATGAGCCTGTGTGATTTTGCGGAGCCCTTCATATCCTCATTCATCAATGCTGCCTTTGATGGCACTTCTTTGGCCCCACAATCACGGGGCCCTTCATATCCTCGTTCATCAATGCTGCCTTTGAAGGCACTTCTTTGTTTGGCCCCACAATCATGGGGCCCTTCATATCCTCGTCTGTCAATGCTGCCTTTGATGGCACTCCTTTGTTTGGCCCCACAATCACGGGGCCCTTCATATCCTCGTTCATCAATGCTGCCTTTGAAGGCACTTCTTTGTTTGGCCCCACAATCACGGGGCCCTTCATATCCTCATTCATCAATGCTGCCTTTGAAGGCACTTCTTTGTTTGGCCCCACAATCACGGGGACACTCTCCAGGTGTGAGAAAGATGGAAAGACCCTCTCTGCAGTTGGCATCTGTTTACCTTTTCCAGGAATCAAAGGGGAGGTCAAAAAATGTGGTTTAGAAAATCCCTGGGTCCTTTACAGGACACATATGGAGATAGTGCCCCCAGAGGCAGAGGGTGGAGCTATAAGAAAGCAACAACCTTGTTGTAGAGGAGGCCCATAAAACTGAGGGTCTAGAGATTCTTTTTCTGATAAACCTTTTCAGTGATCCTGAATGGAGGTCCAATTGTCTACCTCTGGAGGCAGTCTGGGGTCACTTATCTCTGCACCAGAGAGCATAGCTATCTATAACAAAAGACAGTTGGGTGCAGAGAATTATTTCCCGAGATCACAGAATTCCAAATTCCATTTTCCCTATCTCTTCCGTTGACAAGAACATTTCCCAATGTTCCACCCAATCAGAGGTAAGCAGCAGCACTTGAAATCCAAAAGCTGGTAGAAAAGAATCATCCAAGAGGTCCCACCAGACCAAATAGAATCCAGAACTTACTCAAGATTATTTTTAGTGCCAAAGAAATCGGGACTGGAGATCAGATTTGGATTTCAGTGTATTGAACAAGTCAGTTTGACACACACAGTTCTGAATGGTCATAGTTCAGTCCATTCTGCCCTTTCTGGGCAAGGACAACTGGATGACTCTGAGCTAACTAATCTGTGAAATACAGCATTAAGTATCCTGTTTTTTGCTTATTTCTGAGTAATTTATAGCACTTTTATTTTACTCACTGTGTGTGAAGTATTAACTAGAATTTTCTACAATTATTAAGCATATGGTTGGGTTTGTTTGTTCTGATTTTTGTTTCCCACCCTCCCATACTTGATGTCTTTGCAGTTGCCTGCCCCTACTGTAAATTTGATCTGGGACACTCCTCCCAGTCTAGTGTCATTACCTCATTTTACCTAATCCAGAGAAAACATTTGAGAAGACCAACCCAGTTAGCTTCTGCTCCTCCTTTCCCCTTTCCACTTTACAAAAAAAAATATATATATTTTCTAAGCTTGTTTCCTGCCTTTCCTGTAAGTTGTCTAGTCCAGATACAGATTTGCTGTACCCAGGACTGTTTGTAAGCTTCTGAGCCCCCAAGCCTTTATGTATTGGAGGGAAGCCTTCTAGCTTAATTTTGTTTCTTAGAACTAGCTAGTTTTCTAGTTTCAGTACTCAAGTCTGTTTCTTTGAGCTTAGCACTTGTTCAGAACTCATTGTAAGCACTAAATAAGCTACAAATTACTACAGCACTCAACTTTCCTCACTTGTCTAGAGGAAAACAGTTTTTAGTACTTAATAAATAAGCACGTATCCAGGCAAGTCTAAGGGTCAGCTCCCAGTGTTTTCTCCTGTGTACCTAATGAATATGGGCATCTTGGGTCAATGCGGCAATTGCCTCATGTACACAGACAACCCTTTCCTCCTACCACCCAACACTACAACCTGTGAAAGATGCACTTATATAGCCAAACTGGAAGGAAAGCTCTCTTCATCCAAGACTGGACTAGACAGTCAAGAGGAGAAGGTAAACACTTGCACCACACTACACTCATCACATAGTCCCTCAAAACCTACACCACCAAAACACACACATAGAAACACAAAACACACACCTACATTTGCAGAGACTCTCAAAAAAATCTACCCAAGCAACAGGGACTTCCAAAGCAGAAACGCAAGCAACCACCACCCCCCAACACAACCCAAATGACACATAGCCCATAAACTCAGTGTGCCACTCAACCACAGCCCATAAGGCATAACAGCGTACCCAACACTCTAGTCATAGGTGATTCTATAGTCAGGCACACTGATGTTCCACTCACCAGGCTAAACAAGGAGAAAGTTACTGTCAGCTGCCTGTCATGTGCCAGGATCTGCCACATATCGCATGCACTCAGGTCACTCCACAACAAGTACAAATATGACTCTGTCATTGTCCATGTTGGTGTCAATGACCTGAGATGTACCTCCCTGGACTACATGAAAAGAGACGTGGAGGAGCTGTCCGATCTTGTAGCCCAGGCAGGTATGACCCTAGCCCTGAGTAGCATCCTGCCATCACCCAGAATGATACCACAGTACAAGGACAAAATGATTGACTTCAACAATTGGCCAAGCTTCTGATGTCATTCTAAGGGATTCCTGTATCTGTCTGCCTGGGATGACATGATCAACAAACCACGATGCTTTGCCAGAGATGTCCTGCACCGGTCGCCCTTGGGATTCTAGATACTTGCTAAGGCTCTTGCCACCCCATATACTGTCTTTTTAGGCAAGGTTCAAATGACTAATTCACCACCGTAACAGGTACAAGCAAGCAAAATCTGAGAGTAATGCTACTTAATGCTAGAAGTCTAAACCTCAAAATGCACTCACTCGAGGCACTCCTTACAATGGAGAACATCAACATCTGTGCAGTGACAGAGACCTGGTTCAAGGCTCCAGAGAGCAACCCTGCATTACCAGGCTATAATTCATACCACATCTTTTGGCCACCTAACCTGGACCAAAGCACTAAAGATGGAGGCATGTCCATATCCATTAAATATATCCACACCTCCAGGCTAGTTGCTCAGCATAATGCATCCGAGATTATCCAAGTGCAATTAACTCTGGGCAAGACCGCAATCGAAATTGTAGCTTGCTACAGATCCCCACCATGCCCCAGGATTCCCACTCCTCATTTCTTGATACACTGGAAAATATTAGGGTACAACCTAACACCCTAATAATTGGCGATTTCAATTACCCCCACCATTAACTTGGAAAACTACTCATGTACCAACTCTTGTGCTCATAGTTTTCTGGAATTCATAAATTCCAACGCCTTGGATCAACTTATCCACACCCCCCACCACGGTCAGCAATATCCTAGACCTGGTCATTACCAACATGGGCAACCGGTGTTCCACACCAGAGGTCAATTCCTTGTTGGTCAGATCTGACCACAAGAAAATCACCCTAGACATCCACATCCTACCCCCACCCACCCATTAGGGAAACCACCGTAAAACATTTCTCCAAAGCCAACTTCACGCTTCTTAAGATGGAAGTGGCAAACTTCACGACACCCATGCTGATGAACAATAGAAGTATGACTGCTGAATCCTATACAATTGCACTTTATAAGCACTTACACAAGTGCATGGATCATGCAATCCCTAACAGAACCAAGATGCTATCCTCCAAAAAAAGGAAGCCAATCTGGTGGTCCCCTGCTATAAACAAACTCTATACAACAGAAGAAAGAAACTGTTGCAAAAAAGAGTAAAATCCCATGATTGGAGGAACTGCATGGTCAGCTTCAGTAAGAAGCTGAGATCCCTCATAAAATCCTCCAAAGCTAGTTAAGAAAACAAAATCACCACTGATTCTAAAGACAACCACAAAGCATTCTATAGCTATGTCAAGAATCTCAATGACAACACTCAGATCTGCTCTGAGTTATAGCATAATGGCACTAAATATACAGAACCAACTGATATTGCCAACATCTTGGCAGATAGGTTCAGTGCTAACTTTACCCCTCTCTCATCCCCTAAAGGGCCCATTTCTATACCGGAAGAATGCAAAGTTCCTGTAATCACGGCTGCACAGTAAAAAAAACACTCTCCAAAGCCAAGAACACAGCATCCATGGGACCTGACAACATCCCAGGCTGTGTTCTACATGAACTACAGAACAAATTGGCACCCCACTCAAGTACCATCTTCAATCATAGTCTCACCTCAGGCTTTGTGCCCACTGAATGGTGCACAGAAATGGTTATCCCACTCCACAAAGGAGGAGCCACCACGGACCCCAGGAATTACTGCCCCATTAGCCTGATGAGCCTGGTCTGCAAGGCTATGGAACGTATCATCATGGAATTTATAAACAATGATATTGGTAATCTCCAAACTCTGAACCCTACCCAGTTTGGGTTTATAAAAGGCAGATCATGTCTTCTAAACCTGATAGACTTCTTTGAAGTGGTTACCAAAGCCATAGATGAGGGTAAGGTGGTTCACACCGCTTATCTAGATCTCACCAAGGCTTTCAACACCATCCCCCACTCTGGAATTTTAGATAAACTCACTAAACTAGGTATTAATCCCTATGTCACAAGATGGGTTGCCAACTGGCTCACTGACAGAACCCACACTGTGAAAGTAGCATACTCTAAATCCAACTTCAGACCAGTGACAAATGGAGTACCACAAGGTTCAGTCCTAGGTCCTCTCCTGTTTGGTATCTACTTCTCTGAAGTACAGACTAACACAGAAGGTCTTTGGCTAACAAAGTTTGCAGATGACTGCAAACTAGGAGCCATAATCAAAACTCCTAATGATGTGGACATCCTACAAAAGGGCCTCACTGAGACAGATGCCTGGTGTCAAAGCCATGGCCTCAAGCTCAATGCCAAAAAGTGCATTATCATCCCTTTTGGTAAAAACTCTGTACCCATGAACTACCACATAGGTGGTAGTCTTCTTAACACCGAAAGTGTGATGAGACCTTGGGACAGAGGTGGACAGTAGTCTCACCTTTGATAATCACATCGCCACAGAAATCAGGAAATCCTTCTACATGGCACACCTCATCACAAAAGGTTTCTCATCCAGGAAAAAAGAGATCATTGTTCCCTTCTACTCATCACTTATTAGACCCATTATAGAGTGCAACACCCCCTTTTGGTATGTACCTCACAAGACATACACAAAAACTGGAAAGGCCACAGAAATACCTCACAGAGGATTACCTGCCTCAAACAGATGCCCTGTGCAGACCATCTCAAAAAACTCCAGCTTTACTCTGTCACATATCACCTACTCAGAGGTGATCTCTGCCTAACACAAAGCTATGTCAAACCCAGAGCTGTTGGACATGCTCCACATAAAGAAATCCCAATCCCTACAAGCTACATGCTCTAGGGACCTAATCCTTGTCACCACAATAAACAGAACATGCTGGAGGGATAGAGTCCTGTCCCAGAGACTTCCCATACTCTGGAACAAACTACCTATCCATATCAAACAAAGCTCCTCATTAGCACTCTTCAAGAAAAATCTTGATGATTGGATAGGAGATAGGAAATTCACCCCGGGATCACTTCTGTGACTCTGCTTGACAGGGGCACAGGAAAATAATTTTCTTGGGTGGCAAAAGCCAGGGTACCATTTGGCTAGGCGTATATAGGCCCTAGGGCCAATAGCCTAGTACCTACCTATGAACCTATACATTTTCTAGGATGTGTACTATCTCATAAAGATAAACAGATGATCCAGGAGGTACTTGCACTTCTGGCTGGGAGCCAGTCACTATCAGTTCAGAACACTGCCCTTTGGCCTCACCACACCTATCAGGGTGTTCACTAAGTGTATGGCAGTGGTAGCAGCTCATTTGAGACTGCAAGGATTCCGGGTGTTTCCATATTTAGAAGACTGGCTTATTACTGCCCCAACCAGCCATAGACTGATAAAAGCATTAGATCAGGTGCTATAGACTTGTTCACATCCCAGAATAACCATAAATTACAACCATTCCGGACATTAGAATTCATGGGAGCAGTGTTCAACACAATATCTATGGTAGTTTATCTTCTACTATCAAGAGTGCAAACAACAAGGAATGCAGGTCAGGAAAATAATTTGCAGTACCAGTATTTCAGCCTAATTGATTCTGCAAGCACTGGGATCAGTGCCAGCAACAATAATTTTAGTGCCTTTAGCAAGATTCCACACGAGAATTCTGCAATGGGGGCTAGCAATAACAATGGTCAGTGCTTTCTCAGCCCATGTCAGAGAAGATAAGAATAACTCAGGTATGCAAACAATAGCTTTCTTGGTGGATGCAGTCAGAACAGCTGTTACAGGGTCGTCCTTTCATCATCCCTCACCCAAAGACCATAGTGATCATGAATGCTTCAAAGATTGGGTGGATGGGGGCATTTCCTGGAGAAAACAGTCCAAGGCTCTTGGTCCCCCGAAGAGACCAACTTGAATATTAGTCTTCTGGAGATGAGAGTGGTGCTTTTGGCATTGCATGCATTCCAAGACTCTATCCCTCTCAGGACAATTGCAATCCAGACAGACATGTCAATAGTTTGGTACATCAACAAACAAGGAGGAAGCAGATCTTAACCCCTGTGCTGAGAAGTCCTCAGAGTGTGGCAATAGATGATATCTTCCAACCCCTTTCTAATAGCAACTCATATTCCATGGAAGACCAGCATGATACCAGACTAACTGAACAGGTCCATCTTACTACTTTATGAGTGGTCTCTTGATAACAAAGTGATGAAAATGATTTTCATTTAGTGGGGCCATCCTTGCTGTAATCATTTTGCATCTCCCCTAAACAAATGCAGCAGCTTCTTTGCCCTGATCCACCCACCAGGAGAATCACAGAGGGATGCTCTACTCCACAATTGCCCCCCGTCTTCTTATAGGTTCATAGGCTGGTAGTAGGCTATTGACCCTAGGGCCTATACAAGCCTAGCCATAACAATTCCCTGGCTATTTCTTCCCACAATATTTACTTCCCTGGACCCCTGTCTAGCAGGGTGACTGACATGATCCCTGTGGTGAATTTCCTATCTCCCATCCAGTCATCAAGGTTCCTTTTGAAGAGGGCCAAGGAGGCGCCCTGCTTGACATGTATGGGCAGTCTATTCCAGAGTCTGGGGAGTCTCTGGGTGAGGAACCTATCCCTCCAGCATGTTTTGTTCATTGTGATGACAAGGTTTATATTCCTGGAGCATGTGGCTCTGAGAGATTTGGATTTCTTTAAGTGTAGCATGTCCAACAGTTCTGGGTTTGACATGCCCTTGCATGTTAAGCAGAGATTGCCTCTGAGTAGACGATATGCAACAGAGTATAGCTGGAGTTTCTATATGCTTATCCTCCCACTCTCATAATTCCCAAATTCCTTCAAAAAAAGCAGCTCAGGTGAAGAACAAAGTCATCCTCATTGTACCTTACTGGCCCTGTCAGATTTGGTTTCCCTTCCTTTGAGCTCATCTACTATAGCCACCTTGGATTCTGGATCCAATTCCAGACCTCCTGTCTCACCCAACAGGCACGTTTCACCCAGATATCACAAATCTTAAACTAACATCATGGTTTCTCCAATTCCTTTAATAGCCAGACAACCAATGCTCTCTCCCTCTGTCCATTTCACACTTTTATATTCCCATAAACCTTCTATTAAGAAACTCTTCTGGAGTAAATGGAAAAAGTTTATTTGCTAGGTAGAGCAAAATCACATAGACCCCTTCTCAGTGCCAATTCAGTCAGTTCTAGAATTTTTAATGAGTTTATTTAATGAGGGGGCTAGTTCATCAGCTGTTAAATTTGAGCTCACAGAAATCTCTAACTTTCATGCCGGACTTTACAATTCTTCACTGGCTTCCTCTAAACTGTGCAAGGCCTTTTTGAGAGGTACTCTTCTGCTAAAACCCCCTTATGCCCCCATGGGATTTAAATTTGGTACTGCACACCTTAATTCATTCTCCTTTTGAAGCAGCAGATAAATGTGATCTTAAATGTTTGATTTGTGGCAATTATATCTGCTAGAAGAATTTCAGAACTTCAAGAATGATCTTCTAAGCCTCCATATTTAATTTTTCATAAGGACAGGATTACATTACGTACCATTGCTTCCTTCCTTCCTAAGGTGGTGTCAGAATCCATTATCAAGGAATCCATTGATTTGCCAGTAGTCTTTCCAAATTTTACAATTAAAGGGGAATATCTGCTGCACTTACTGGATGTTCATAGACAATTACATTTCTATCTACACAGAACAAAAGAAATTAGAAAGACAGATCAATTATTTGTTTCCTTTGCACATAATAAATTGTGCAAATAAGTTACAAAGGTAACTCTAGCTAGATGGCTGATAGATTGCATTTCATTTATCTATACCAAGAAGATGAGACTTGAACCTCAGTACTGAAATAAATAGGACATGCTGGAGGGACAGATTCATAACCCAGAGGCTCCCTTCACTCTGGAATAAAATCCCAGTCCAGGTTAGGCAGAGTCCCTCATTGACTCTCTTCAAGAGGAATCTTGATGAGTGGATGGGAGATCGTGTGTCGCTGTTAGAGGCACAGTATACTAACCTCAAAAAAGGGCATAGCAAAATTAATTTAAAATGGGTGGCGAAAGCCAAACATACTCTGGCTAGGCTTATAAATGCCCTAGGGCAGATAGCCTAGTATGAACTTATGAACCTATGAAATTGAATCTCCCCTTACCAAAGCCCTTAAAGGCTCATTCAACCAGATCTATGGCCACTTATGCTTTATTCCAGTCTAGAGCTTCTATGGACGATATATATGTGGCCTCAACTTAGTCAAATCCTCATACTTTTATCACTCATTACAAACTAGATCTGGTCTTGAGGGGAAGAGCAGCCTTTGGCTCAAATGTAATCAGGAATATCCTTTCTTAGAGTCCACCCAGGATTTTAGGCATCTGGGGACTCTTTCCCATTAGTTGAGGAATTAATGAAAATTGACAACATCAGATAAAAAATTTATGTCCTGAGCATAATAGTTCATCTGTGTTGTCCATTTTCATTCTTCCTCAACTCCCCACCCACCAACCCCCACCATTTGTTAATGACTAACTTGTTGCAGAATAAGACACTTGAAGGACACCAATGTCCTTTGTGCTGAACTCCAGTTATGGCATAGCATTATAGTTTTCCTGCCAAGCAGCAAACAAGATCTGAGAGATGATGGGGTCGGTGCATTATAGGCAGGAAAGGAGCTCAAGAGTTTGTTGGAGGCCACAAGCTTGTATAACTGCCGAATGAAATCCGAGGATCGGATCTGAACCCATTAGTTGAGGAAGAATAAAAATGGACAACACAGATGGAATGTTATGGTGAGTACATAACTTTTTTTAACTTAAACATCTGTATTTTCCTATATAATCTCTTACACAGGTTGTTTTACGATTTTTTGCTATTTGATAACAACAAACATTCCCAGGAGTATTCATTAAATGCTCTAATTCCTGAGTAAAGTCTCCTCTTAAATATCTATATGAAATACTGTAAACGTTCAGATATTTTACTCTTTCAGAACTTACATTTTCACATCCATTGATGTCTTTGATATATTTCCACTGTACTCTTTCCATATTATTCATGCCAGTTTTCTTATAAGGTATTATTATTATCCCATACTTTAGTTTGGATCTTATGTAGTTTACAAATGATTTCATAATTTCTGATTTCCTAGACTTAACACTTTTTATATAGTTTATAGTTTTATAACTATCATTAACCAATTAGGTAATATGATCAGAAAAATTCAAAGCTGGATCTACCCATGGATCCAGATACTTAAAGGAATCTACATTTTCAATCACTGTGCTGTATAAAATATTCACACTTCAGGTCTATGTCTCCCAAATCTCATATGCTTACGTTTTCATGGATTTATCAGCATAACATTGTCCTGTGTCCAAATGGTCAATTTAGTCAAGTTCTTTTGCAGAGATGCTCTGTACTTAGCAGATGTAATCAGTTTACCCATGTTCACATCATCTGCATACAGACAATAGAACACCTCATATAAAAAAAAAGTATGGGCCTATGACAGAGCCCTATGGGGCACACTGACTTATCTAGAATTTCACTTGTCCAATTGTTGTTTGGTACTTGCTATGCGGGTATCTATTTTATCAAGATTACATTATAACAATTTAAGCTAGCAACCAACGACCACTTTAAAAAACACTGGTCCTGCCATTGTACTCACCCTCCCTGTTTATTACCTACCTTTTATAGTACAGTCAAACTAACTTACTAAAACTTACCATTAACTACCTCATCCTATGCTTCCTATACAAACTCCAAAGCTTCTTCTATACTCTGCTACCTGAAATTCTTATGTAACCTTTTAAGTTTCTGCTACTCTGCATACAAAACCTTATATTTACTCGGCTTTCTTTTTAAACCGAAACATACAACTTATTCTACTTTTTTAACATTCTCCTTTTTTGTTTATAGTACTGTTTTACCTGTCAGCAATATACATGTATGTAGCTTGCATATTTTAACTACCAAAATTCTCTGTTATTTTTTTTTTAAATGTATCTGTATTGCTATTTTTATTGCATTGTATATCTTTTGAACATTTCTCCCCAGGACTCCGCTGTAAAAGGGCAGTAGCTCAGCAGGACAATCACGGTCAATAATTGTAAAATAAATTAATAATAATAAATAATTTATTGATGTTTTGTGTGTGACACTATCAAAGACCTAAGTCTGTTTAAATTGCATCACAGCACACATTTTTTTAGCTATTACATTATTGTTATCGAACATCATGTTGCAGATAGTTATGGATCTTTTTTCAACATTTGCATGCTGTTATATTGGTTTCAAGTCCCAACTTTTCCAGTTTTGACAGTAATTTATCCAGAATAACCATCTCAGTTGATTTTCCAGAAGAAAGGAAACTTAAGGTCTCTCCTATTCACCTTTTCCTTAAAACTGGTTTAACAAATGCATGTCTCCAGTCTTTAGGCATCTCCCTGTACTTAAATAACCTAGTATTTAACAGATATAATGACACTGTAATTTCATGCTGAAGTGCTCTCAGGTTATAATACTAATTCTGTCTCCTCCCTGTGCTTTGTTTGGGTCTAGTTTATAGTGTGTTTTTTCAATAAGATCTAATTTAATTTCAGTATCTGACGTTACTTGGATGTTACTAGCACAATTTATCAGCCACTTTGTGGAGCCAAGATTTCGTAACTATCTGTAATTTGTTGTGTTGAAAATAATATTTTAGAATCTACACACAGTTTATTGATTTGTATGTTTTTACTTCTACCACATCTTGTGTATCTGTGACATGATTTCTGGTTGTGCTCAATATATTTATACAGTTTCTTCACATTTTTACAAGCTTGTCTTAAGCTACATTTAATTTGTCTGTCCAGTTTCTTTATTATGTATTTCCATTGCTTGTTTTTTTTTGTCTCCTAAAATCTTGTTCTTATGGAAATATGTTCTCCTGACTTTGTGTGCCTACATCCTGACATTAAACATTTTTGTATTCAGACATCTTCTGTTTCAAAACTTGCCAGATTCCTTCCACAGTCTTTCCACTGAATATATCATTACAATTAGTTTTACATAGTGACTGTTTAAGTTTCAAAGGCATTCAACGAATGCAGAAACAGCTTGAAGAACGACTGTATACAAGTACTCAAAAGGTGCAAGCACCATTTAAATACATAAAACAAAAACTGGTTAGTGCTTTTGTTTCACAATGTGTAAAACTTCATCAGACAAAGTTCAGAAATGTCACTTCCTTTATGCTTTACAATCCATTCTCATTGGTTGCCACACATTGATGATGAATTTAAAATAACTCACACATTAATCAAGAGCTGTAAGGGAACCACTACACAATGAATCTATACACTTAACATTAAAGAAACACATAATGGGTTGCTAAAATGTTGCATGCACTAATGCATAATTAAATTACTCTTTAAAAACAAGCTATATAAGCAAAAACATATTTTTAACTTTCTCCTAATCATTGCTGCTCTCATGCCAAATGCTACTGTTTTTTTCTGTCTTGGATGCAGAGAGTTCATTTTGGAAAATTTTACTTGACCGAAAATCTTCATTGCTAATCATTTTCAGTGCTCCTTTTGGCAGGTACAGATGTTTGAGAATGCCATTTGGGATAAATTCTGCAAGTGAAGTCTCGTAACGTGCCATGGAGCAAATTTCTTCTTGGTATCTGTGTGCTATTATAGTAGATGATATTCTAGTAGGAGGTAATGGTGAAGATGAGCATGACATAAACCTCAAGAAAGTTCTGGAAAGAGCACATGAAGTGAATCTTAAGCTGAATCCTCAGAGGTGCAAATTCAGGCTATAAGAAGTTACTTATGTTGGTCATTTGTTTACCAGTTCAGGCCTACGACCAGATCCTTCCAAGCAAACAGCAATTCTCAGGATACCAGCTGCAGACAATGTTCAAGCCCTACAATGTTTTCTTAGCATGGTTAACTACCTAGGCAAGTTCATTCCAGATTTGAGCCAACTTTCAGTTCCACTCAGAGAGTTGACATGCAAAGATGTATCTTGGTCATGGTTAGAGCAACACCAGAGAGCATTTGATGTGCTGAAACAGAAAACTGCCAGTTCACCAACTCTCAGATACTATGATGTTCACAAACCAGTTAGTCTTTCTTGTGCTTTGAAATTTGGTCTTGGTGCAGTCATTCTTCAGGAGGGTAGAATAGTAGACTCTGCTTCCAGAACTCTAACCCAAACTGAAATGAAGTATGCTCAGATAAAGAACTCTTGGCAATTGTGTTTGCATATTTAAAGTTCCAGGATTATATTTTTGGTAGACCAATTAAGACTGAAACTGATCATCAACCTTTAGTCACTATTTTGAGAAAGTCTATGCATACAGCTCCTGCCTGATTGCAACACATGATATTGAAATTGCAAAACTATAATTTAAATCTTGTGTATATGAAAGGCAAACTTCTGTATCTTGCTGATATCCAGATCATCCAGAAATAACACTGAACAGCATGAAAATGAGAAGCTTGATTTTGAAGCTATGGAAGTGAGAATTATTTCTTCCACATGTCTTGATGGGCTTAGAAGTCACACAGCCTGAGAGCCAGTTCTTCAGAGGCTCAACCACTTTATCAGTCGAGGATGGCTGTCAAAGCAATCTTGCTTACCAGTTGACCTGCAACCTTATTTTCCTTACAGAGATGAGATTTTGTTTGGCAATAGTTATCATCATGAAAGGTGCAAAAGTAATTGTTCCAAAATCCTTGCAACAACAGTATATTGCTATTTTGGATCATGGCCACCCAAGAGCAGATTCTACCAAAGGAAAGGCAAGAGGATTAGTATTTTGGCCTTCTTTGTCACAGGACATTGAGAGAATACTTTCATCTTGTTTTGTATGTAATAGTACTAAGCTGCATCAACAGAAAGAACTACTTCAGCTAAACTAGATTCCTGAACTACTCTGGTTGACAGTAGCTACAGACATTTTCAAATGGAATGGTCAACATTACTTGGTGTTAGACTCTTATTCAAATTGGTTCGAGATTGACCTACTTCCTAATCTAGCATCCAATATTGTCATTTCTAAGATAAAGCATCATTTTGCAGTCCATGGTAGTCAGCACAAAGTTATTTCTGACTATGGTGCATAGTTTACAAGCCAGCAGTTCAAGAGATTTGCTGATGAGTGGGACTTTATTCATGTTACAAGTAGCCCTGAGTATCCACAGTCAAATGGTTTGGCAGAACATGCAGTTCAAAGTACGAAACAGTTATTAGAGAAGTCAAAATGAGACAATAGTGATGTTTCCCAGAATCTGAGAAATATTCCTTCTGATAAACATCTTGGTTCACCTGCACAAAGTTTTCTGTCAAGACAAACCAGAACCACATTTCCAATTAGTAGTAATTTGTTGGTTCCATGTGTCGAGAACAACAGATCAGTGAAGGCCCACCTGTTGTAGAAGTGCTTATCCCAGAAGTCCTATTATGATAAGTCCAGCAAACTGCTGAATCCATTATGAGAAGGGGAGATATTAAGGATGCAGATGACAAAAGGTTTTGAATGGATTGGAATCTTAAAATGTTTGTACAGAGCCGAGATTGTACATTGTGGAATCACAAGGAGTTGAGTTTAGGTGGAATTGGGAACAATTGGTCCCGGTGTCTAAGCCTGTATTGCAGTATCATACCTGAGATAAAGACTCTAGATCTAAAGAGCGAGTTATCCAGCATTCCAGTTCCAGAGGACATTCCAGTAAATATCCCTGTTCCTGAGAATAATCCCAAAACTCCAGAAACTGTTCACCAGTGACTGGCCCTGTTCTGATTGCTATATCACTAGATCATGTAGCATTTCCAGACCATATTCCAGATGCACTGCAACTTAGACATAAGCATTGTGTTTATTTATTAGTGTCTGTACAATTGCATGTCTTTTTCAAATGTCACTTTATTATGGAAATTCATTAAAGAGGGGGAATGTAGATCAGTATGTATGTATGTATACCTTTAAGAAGCTATCCATGGGGGGCGTGTACATGTGTATAAATACTGAGTACGTGCGAGCCTGACTGCCATTTTGTAGTAAGCTGTTGAGATGTAAGCATGCATATCTCTGTAGTCTATCTGTTAATCAGTTTGTTTATATTTTGTACTGCTGCTATACATCCTGATGTGTTTCTATGTAATAAAGCATATAACGAACTACCCCGCTTGTTCGTCTTGACTTATAACCAAGGAAGTTCACTTCACATCAAAATTCAAAATACTCTGTCTACAATTTCCTTTACCTTTCATTCTACCTCTCCATTTTCTAGGATTAAAAAATACTTGTATCCCAATTCTGAAAGATTTTAAATGTTTTTGTTTCTATGTCTGCTTTATATTATTATTTCTTTGATTTACCTTATTTTGTTTAGATTCTTTTATAAGATCTCAAGAATTTCTGGCTAGGATAAAAAAAATCTCTGTCTGGGATTTTGAGTGAGCATAAAGAAGTGTTTCTTTTTGTCTCACAGGAAGTACTCCTGGGATGGTTTCTGGATATGTCCCTCATGATTGCTTTTCTTCTTCAAGACAAAGTGGAATCTTGCAAAGAGCAATTTTGACAGTTTCCGACCAGTCTCTTACATCTGTGAGGGAATATCTCAGAAACCTAGGGTTCATGTCCATTACAGTTCTTATGATTCCTTTGGCCAAACTTCACATGAAAAATTCATGGTTCATCAAATCAGTATGGTTTCAGCAATGCACCTACTTTCATTTCAGATTCCAGTGTTGGGGTTTGTAGAAAAAAAAAAGTTGCTCTGTTGTGTGGTTAGTTATCTCAGTCCAGGTCTCCCTTTTTTCCTTCTAGTCTGTACTAAATCTGTCTTGGAATACTGAAACAAGTAACTGCAAAAACAGGAATGCAGGCAAGAGGGCTTGAGGCATGCACACAGTTGTAGTTTCCAAAGTTTATTCTTCCGACTTTGCTTCAAACAAACAATAAAAACAATAAAAAACAGTAACCATAAGGTGCTTTTCATCTCACCCCTTAGTGAAACTTCATCAGACAGTTGTAACAAGAATGCTTCAAACAGTAAATACAAATTCAAACCACATCATCTTCCTCCAAAGTATATTCAGAAATATTTAAAAATATTTAAAAACCATGCTAACATTAAAACCAATAGTTAAGATAACAGTAAAAAGTGAAAAATGTTAGCATGGCTTTTAAATATTTCTGAATATACTTTTAAAAGGTCTTTTAAGAGTGTTTTCGAACTGATGAGCTATATTTATATTTACACATATACAAACACATTTACTGCACACATACTTGTTTTACAAGAAGCTGGATTTTTAAAGAAGCATACAATGAGTTAATTGTTATTTCCTGCTTACCTTGGGGGTGGGCTTGTCTTTTGCTTGGAGGAAGTTGATGTGGTTTGAATTTGTATTTACTGTTTGAAACATTCTTGTTGCAACTGTCTGATGAAGTCTCACTAAGGGGTGAGACGAAAAGCGCTTTATGGTTACTGTTTTTTATTTTTATTGTTTGAAGCAAAGTCTGAAGAATAAACTTTGGAAACTACTACTGTGTGCGTGCCTCAAGCCCTCTTGCCTGCATTCCTGTTTTTGCTGTAGTCAATCTGTGACCACAAATATCTCAACTTTTCCTTATAAGCTGTATCCAAGGGTGTGAAAGTTCAGGGGTTTGTGAAGGAAGCAGGACAAATTAAAACATGTAAATGTAAAAAAAAATAATGGCACAAATAAAGAAATAAGTCATATGTGCTCAGAGCTGATTAAAATAAATGAAACACTGAAAGAGTTTATCAACTCAAATAAAAGGCTGGAAAAATGGAAGAAGCTTTAAACAGGTATTTAGATGAGCTGATAAAACTGCAAAAACTCAGAGGTTGAAATGAAGACTGCTGAAGAAGATATGTTTAAAAAATGATAGACTTAGAAGACATAGCACATAGGAAAAATCTGAGATTTTTAGCTGTAACAGAGACACTGGAAGGAACGAATTATATTAATTTTATGAAAGCACAAATAAGCAACTGGACTGGTATTCCACAGCAGGAAATGTTTATTGAAAGGGCACGTGTATGCTCCAAACCTGGACATGAGAAAGCAGCCAAGACTTCTATTAATAAAGATGCAGACATGCCAGCAGAAAAAGTTGATCCTGCCAAAACTGTGGCAGAAGAGCAAAATATTAAAAGTTGGAGACAGTAGAGTTTTGAAAATGATTATTTTTTCTACACCAGGCTGAAAAGAAACACATTTATTTCAGCAATCAGGGAATGTCAAAATGCAGGTGTGAAATTCAAGCTGCTGTATCCATTGTCTTCAGAATATTTTTTTTTCCTGGAGGATTAAAGTAATTTTTTGATGCATACAGGCTAAGGAGGAAATACAAAAGATTGTGCAGTAAAAGGTGAGCCATCAAACAGAAGGGGATTATGCTTCTCATTCTACTAATAATAAAGCACACTGAGAGATTTAAGCCTTTTCCATTGTTCCAATGGAAATTGCTTGAGAGAGAGAAAAGCACAACAGTTCTCTAGAAGAACCAGGAGTACCTTAGAATTGAAATAGAGTCTTGAGCTGGGAGATGTAGATGAACAGGAAGAAGACCAGAAACACATAAATTAGTGAATAAATGTGATACTGCAAAACATCAATTACAAATGCAACTGTATAAGCAAAAGTAGAAAGAATGGACTTTTGTTGTCTTTATACTTGTGGGAAACTGAAAGGCATTTGCATCATTTCATGTCATTAAAGTTTGGAAGGACACTGAGGGGAGGGGTGGAGGAAGGAGAAAGGTAACTGTAAGTAAAACAATTTCTGTTCTTAACACTATGTATGTTAAACTTTCATGATATAAATTGCATGTTTATTTTTTCATTGTATGTGATCAAGCTTCTAAAGTAAACAGATGCCTTTCTATATGGACTGACTAGATTAAAATCCTTGACTTTAATAGGTTTTAAGTCGAAGCAAGTAAATAAGAGCACACTGAATATAATGAAACAATTTAATCATGTTTCAGCTTGTCTTTAGTAGCCTTCATCTGAGGACTACATTTTTTTCTTTTATGTTTCCATGAAGACAAGCTGAATATAGGGCAATAAAAAAGCCAAAGCACTGTTTCTTCAAGGCAGAAAGTTAATGTTTTCTGAAAGCAAGCAAGTTGTTTTTCACATCTGGGAGGGGTGTTAAGATAAAAAGACACCAGTTAGTGTAAGTAGATGCACAGGTAGCAACATGCATCTTAGCATGGATACCCTCCACTTTTGGTTAGTTAAGGCTTTTGTTTGAAGCTGTCTGCCTGGGACAATTGCTCTTTAGGAGGACTAAACTTCATTATTTGAAGATGTACATTATTTTGTGTGTTTTTATTAACAGGTTTGGGGGTGCTCTGGGTGCATATGTTTTTTTTTTTGTTTGTGGGTTTCATTAAAACAAAAAGTCTTGTAAAATGTGACATAGCTTCCAAAGTTAAATATAAGAAAAAAAACTATGTTTAAAGTATCAACTTGCCAAACATTAGTGGGTGCATGTATCATAAAAGCTGGAAATAGACATTTTAAAAAGCTGTCATATCCAATTGGTGAGAAAAATGAATTCTTATCATAATGGCGGCAATTTCCATATTCTCTTGGAATGTAAATGGTATCACAGGTATAGCCAAAAAGGAAAGAATATATACTTATATTAAGAAATGCAAAGTGCAAATAGCGATGCTACAGGAGACACATTTGCAAAGAACTGAGCATGTGAATTTGATGAAGAAAGGATTTCAGGATGGATATTCAGCAGAATATTGAAGACAAAGGAAAAGGGGAGTTCATATATTACTTGCTGGAGGAGCATCAATAGTGATAGAAGAAGAAAATCCAATAATCCTGATTTTTGGTAGTAAGGGGCTACTGGCAAGGGATGAGGATTAAACTGGCATAGTTTTATATTCCACCAAAAACTGCTATTATGGAGATTAAAACATTTGGGAGAAATAATCCGCTTTCAACAGGGAATATTACCACTTATAGGTGAGGACTAGAATTTGATTTACAAAAATGAGGGCGTCTCTTGGGGCCTAGAAGGGAAAATGTAACAAATGAGGGTAGATTTTGAAGAAATGTATGAAATATTTGGTATGGAAGACATGAATTCAGTAGTAGGATTTAGAAAGAGAATTTACAAATTGTTACCCAAGGTACAATAACTGTGCTAGACTAGACACAAATTATATTTCACAGGAACATGAGCATTTAATTGAGAACTTTTACACATATCTAATAACTATTTCAGATCATGCACCAATAATTCCTAAGAAAAAACGCAGGGCATTGAAGTAAAGGTGAGACACTGGGGCTTCCCCACCTACCTGTTAAGACAAATTTAAGGAATGGGTAGTGGAAATTATTTGGGAGTTATTAGGGAAGATAGTGCTCTAGAAGTTACAGATACTGAGGTGGGATAAAATTAAAGTGGCTTTTAAAAATAGGGTAGTAATAAAACAGATGGAGATATGGTAAAAAAGTAATGATAATTATTTAGAGGGGAAGGCAAATATTAAAATATTACAGAATAAGGGGAATTTCACAGAAAAAGATGAGGAGCAATTGCAGAGTGATGAAGAAAAGCTAATGGAGTACCTGGATAAAATGCACGAGTTTAGAAAGACTGCTGTTAAGCAACTTTTTTTTTTGATAACTCCATAGCACAAAAACTGTTGGCAGAACAACTTGGGCACCAGAATGCCAAACTTAGGAAGCCTATAACAAGAAAAATAACCAGAGATTCTGTAAAGGAACTGGAGATATTTTGGAAATTTTATGAAAATTTGTATAAAGCAGGGAAGATGAAAAATCAAGAAAATCACAAATGCAAATATTTATGGAAGACTTAGGAATGCCAGGGTTAGAGGTAGATTGGCTAAACAGTTAAGATAGGAGGAGATGAGATAAAAAAATGGTAATGTGTAACCAGTCTACACAGAAGTCTCCAGGAATAGATGGTATTCAGTGGAAGTTTTGAAGCTATGAGGGCAGAAAATGATAAACATCTGGAAGATTTTGTTTAACAGTATTTTAAAAGAAGGTGAAGCACCAACATTCTGGAAACACTGTGGTGGCTGTAATACCTAAAGATGGTAAAGACCCATCACATCCAGCTTTGCATAAGTCCATTTCAGTTTTAAACCATAATTATAGTGTTTATACTAGCTAAAAGAATGATAAAGGTGTTGTCAAAATTAATAGATCTGGATTGATGTGTTGTTTTGGAGGGGAGGTAAGGATTTGACAACATCACTAGAACAATGATAATCAAGAGGGACGCAGAATGGAAGAAAACACCACTATCGTTGGTGGGTCCTGATGCAGAGAAAGCATTCGGCAGAGTACGCTGCGATTTTATGAGCAAACAATGAAAGCATTCGACAGAGTACGCTGGGACTTTATGAGCAAACAATGAAAGCATTGGCATCTCAAGGTACAATAATAAAGTTAATTAGGATGATATATGAGGGATCAGAGACAAAAATCAAGGTGGGAGGATTCCTCTCTGATAAGTTACCACTGAACAGAGATATTTTGTGATGTCCTCTTTCCTTTTGCTATTTGCAGTATATTTAGAACCATTAGCAAAGAAAGCAAGGGACTCAGAAATGTAATGATATAATTGGCATGGCATTTTAGAAATGTTGTCATAATTTGCAGATGATGTTATTTTGTAAGTGATAAAACCAGAAAATGACATCTCATTGCTGTGGAACATCATGAGACAGTTTTTGGTTGTTTCAGGATATAACATTAATGAAGTTAAAACAAAGTATATAGCTGTAAACTATGTACCCACACATGAATTGGTTCAATAATACCCATTATTTATGGGGACATGATAGTAAGTATTTAGGAGTATGGGCTATAAAGGACACTTTTATGGAAGCTAGTGATATGTGGGAAGAGACTTAAAGATAATACAAAAACTGATAAACTGGATTTACCTATGGATATGGATAGCAACAAACAAGATTAAAAATGGTTTTAGTCTCTCTAGTTTTGTACACAGGTCAGGCATATTTTATCAACGAAAGGAGAAGTTGTGGATAGTAATAAAGATTTGAAGGATTTTATCTGGGAGTCAAGTGGGATAAGCTGATCCTTCGAATAGAACAATTATCTTAGCATTACCCGATTTGAAAGGAAATTTTAGAGCTATGCAGTTAAGGCTGTTTTATACATAACACAAGCAGAACTCTACACTTTAAAGTGGAAAGGGATGATGGTGAAGAGGGGCGAATACCAGAAATAAGGAAAAAGTGGGGTTTGGATACAGATCCTTATGGAGAACAGCAGCATCATGCAGAATATTATATTCATAAAGTAGCCGGATATATATTAATAAATAGGCCAACACAGGAATGTAAAAAGGAGATTCTGCAGATAGGGATGAATACAATTATGGTACAGAGAATAGACAAGAAGGACTGGAATTTATTGGAGGAAGCTAGCAAAGGAGCCAATGTATTGGTATTGGAAACAAAGAGGGAAAGGTAATAGGATGGGAAGAGGTCAAGAAGACTTTTGGACTTTCATGTCAGGGATTGATATCAGAGTATAGGTGAAGAGGAAGGGATAGGGGAATCATAAGTGAAAGGCATGCACCGTTTGAGTTTTTAGTTGACTCTAGAACTGAAGCTGCTGTTAAAAAGGGCCAATTATTAAGGCATATAAAATATTCCAAGATAACTATTGGAATCAATCAGAAGAGGTCAGAAAAGATGGAGAAGATAGATTAGATATACAATTCACACCATAGCAATGGGAAGGCATATGTATGGCTCCCATATTTCAACAAAATCATGAAGATTTAGGACTTTTTGCCTGGAAGTGCTTGTGTAAGTATTTATATACCCCAAGCTGACTCCAAAGATTTTTTTCCAGGTAGATAAGCAAATTTGGAGGTATAATGGGGTAGAAAAAGTTAGCTGGGAATATATGTTTTTGGAGTGCAACGAGTTGGCCAATTTTCAAAATTCCCTACAGCGTACTCTATGGGAAATATTGGATGTGTAAATGGTTGTAACCAAGGAAATGATTCTTTTGAGCTGCTATCTCTTTTTCGCTTCCAATAATTTCAGACTTTATTTTTAACTGAACTGCTTGCCTTTGTGTCATTTAATTTTATGCTTCTCTCAGTAAACAATGAACAGACCTCTTGATTTGTTGCCTTCATCTTTAATCATTTTTTTTCTTTCCGTTGAAACATGAAAACAAAATGTAGAGCTGCCAGCTCCAGATTTCTCAACTCACACTGCACATTTATATGCTTAACTCATTACATCCAAGTGAAGCCACCAGGTGCATCTGGAGTTAACTCCTACTGACACCTCTAGGTGTCAAATATTGCTTATTCATATTTTCAGCAATAATTCTAATACCATGTTATGTGCAAGGTTTTAAAATATTTTATCTCAAAGCTTGCACAATAGCATGCTCAACTGCATTAGTGTTTGACCTCTGTCTAGTGCAGGTAAATAGATATCAACTGTTGTTTTTATGATATTAATTTATATAGATATAATTTTCACATTTTTTCAAATATATCAATAACCAAGTAACACAGACAGAACTCCTTAGCCTCATATGAAAGGTCTCCGATAGATTAATATAATGCTGCTGATAGTGTGTGTGTTACTTGAGTGTTTGCCAAGATAGTGTAAGTTGTTTACAAAATATTACAAATGTAATAGTTACTGTGATTACTGTGACTTAGAAAATTTGGTTTAAGACTTGGAACCTAAAGAATACTACCACTATGAAAATAGTTGGCACTGAAGAGTTTGTCATTGATACTACTTTCATAATCCATATAGTTCCAGAGAAATTAACATTTGTTTGAAATATGAGGACATAATTTGATTTTGTCAAAAGGCTTAGGCTCTGCCCATTGGAAGTTACAGTGCAAACTTCCTGAGCTTCATTGGAGTGAGTGAGTTAAAGAAAACCACTTATTACGTTTTGGGGTGTCATTTTTTAAAACCCACTTGCATTTACACACACACACACACACACACACACACACACACACACACACACACACACACACACACACACACACACACACACACACACACACACACACACACTATAACTATTATAATCAGTGCACCTTTACATCCCATCCCCCACCCTAACGGCCCAAGATTACAACCTATTCACTTAAATATGCTTTTGTCCAGCCTTTCTTTTTCTTGTAGCATTCTGATGTCTACATTTATTAAAACTAAATAAAAGAGAGAAAAACATGTTTTTTAGTATCTTCATCACATACAGCAATCACTGAAAATACTTTAGTGTAGAACACACAGTTTACATCATAAAATATTTTACAAAAGTTATGTTAGGAACAAACATTATTTTACTTACTTTCCCCTTTTTCTACCTCTTTTCATTTTCCTTCCAAACGTTAATGACATGAAGTGGGTTATGTGCCTGGTAATCCCCCAAAAAATTTAATAAAGTCAACAAAAATCCAGTCTTTCTCCATCACCTTTTATTGTAAAGCCATGTTTCACAATTGCGATTGATGCTTTATAGTCTCACATTTATTCACTAATTTCAGTTTTGATGGTCTTCTTGTTCATCTCCATCTCCCAGACCCAGACTCCAGTTCAAGTACATGGTATTCCTAATACCTCTATTCAACTCCTGTACGTTTTTGTCTCAAGCATTTCCCTTTAGAATATTGGAAAAGGTTTCATTGGCAAATTCTTTTTGGGAGCCTTACCATCAGAAAAATGAGAAGCAGAGTCCCTTTCTGTTTAATGGCTCACCCCTTGTTGGACAAACTTTTGTATTTCTCCCCTTAGCCTGTTCTGCATTAAAAAATGACTGATCCTCCGAGAAAAAAATATTGCCTCTCAACATTTCCTGATTGCTGGGATAAATTTGCTTTTTTTTTTTTAACCTGGTGCTCCTTGATCAGGGAATAATTATTTCCCACAAATATTGTACTGTATTTTATTTTGCCTTTCTGCCACAATTTTGTTAGGATCAACTCTTTCTGCTTGTATGATTGTAACTGTACTAATACAGGTCTTGGCTGATTTTTGTTGGTCAGGTTTGGAGCATACAAATGATGTGATCTTTCAAAACAAATCATGCTGTGGAACACCAGGTCAGTTACTTATAGGTTCATAGGTAGGTACTAGGCTATCTGCCCGAGGGCATTTCTAAGCCTAGCCAGAGTGTGTCGGCTTTCGCCACCCCATTGATTTAAGTAACTGATCCTCTGTCAAGCAGAGCCAATGAAGTGATCCCATGGGTGTATTTTCTATTACCCATCCACTCGTCAAGGTTTCCCTTGAAGAGTGTTAGTGAGGGGCTCTGCCTGATGTAATTTGGGATTTTGTTCCAAAGCATGGGGAGTCTCTGTGACAGGAATCTATCCCTCCAGCATGTTCTATTTATTGTTGTGGCAAGGTTTAGCTCACTAGAGCGCGTGGCTCGCAGTGACTTGGGATTTCTTTAGGTGGAGCATGTCCATCAATTCTGTGTTAGACATGGCTTTGTAAGTTAGGCAGAGATCATCTCTGAGTAAGTGATATGCCACTGAGTACAGCCGGAGTTTTTTCAGTCAAGCTGCATAGGACATATGTTTGAGACCAGTAATCCTCTTGGTGAGGTACTTTTGTGGTCTTTCCAGCTGTTGTCTTGTGAGGTACATCCCAAATGGGGCATTGTACTCTATGATGGGTCTAATGAGTGACGAGTAGAGGGGCACTATAACCTCTTTATTTCTAGATGTGAACCCTTTAGTAATTAGATGGGCCATGTAGAAGGATTTCCTAACTACTTTGGCAATATGATTGTCAAAGGAGAGATTACTCTCTACCTGGGTCCCTAGATCTCTTATTACCCCTTCTGTATTAAGGGGGCTGCCACCTATGTGGTAATTCGTGGGTGTTTTGTTTTTCCCAAATGGGATGACTATGTATTTTTTGACATTTAGCTTGAGGCCATGACTTTGACACCAGGGGTTTGTCTCAGTAAGGCCCTTTTGGAGGATGTCCGTGTCAGCTGGAGAATCAATTATGGCTCCCAGTTTGCAGTCATCGGCGAACTTGGTTAGCCATAGTCCTCCTGTGTTTGCCTGTACTTCTGAGAAGTATATGCCAAACAGTAGGGGTCCCAGGACCAAGCCTTGTGGGACACCACTTGTGACTGGTTTAGAGTCAGACCTGGAGCCTGCTATTCTTACCCTGTGAGTTCTGTTTGTAAGCCAGTTGGCAACCCATCTCATGACATAGGGGTTTATGTTCAGGCTGGTGAGTTTTTCTGTAATACCCGAGTGGGGAATGGTGTTGAAAGCCTTGGTGAGGTCAAGGTAGGCTGTGTGAACTACCTTTCCCTCATCTATGGCCTTGGTGACTGTCTCGAAGAAGTCAACCAGGTTTAGTAGGCATGATCTGCCCTTAACAAAGCCGAACTGGGTTGGGTCAAGTGTTTGGTGGCTCCCAATGTCTTTGTTAATGAGTTCCATAATGATGCACTCTGTCTAACGTACAGAGCCATGTCCAACCCAGAATTGTTGAACATGCTCCATCTTAGCAAAACCAAATCTACTCGAGCTACACACACTAGGGATATAAACCTCAACACAACAATGAATAGAACATGCTGGAGGGATAGATTCCCTTCGCAGAGACTTCCCTTACTATGGAACAGGGTCTCGATCTACATAAGACAGAGCCCCTCACTATCACTCTTCAAGAGGAACCTTGATGAGTGGATGGGTAACAGAAAGTTCACACTGGGGATCACACCAACAGCACTACTAGATAGGGGCCAAGGGTACTAGCTGCTAGTACAAGGGTCTAGGGAACTACTGAGGGGGCAGTGAATACCGCACAACGTGGCTGGGCTAATATATGCCTTCGGGCAAATAGCCCAGTACCAACCTATGAACCTATAGCCTTGCAGACCAGGCTAGTCAGGCTTATGGGGCAATAGTTACCAGAGTCAGTTGTGGCCCCTCCTTTTTGGAGAGGAATAACCATTGCTGTGCGCCATTCTATGGGCACTTAGCCTGTGGAGAGGCTGAGGTTCAACAGCGTGTTTATGTGGGGGGTTAGTTTGTTTTGTAGTTTGTGCAAGACACAGCCTGGGACACCATCTGGTCCCATTGACGCTGTGTTTTTAGCTTTTGAAAAGGCTATTTTCACCTGTGCGTCTGTGATTTTTGGGACACTACACTTTTCCGGTATTGTTGTGGGCCCTTTTGGAGGTGAGGGGGGGGGGGGTGTAAAGGTTGCACTGAATCTGTCTGCCAGGATGTTGGCAATATCAGTAGGTTCAGTATATTTTGTGCTATTTTGAACTAGTTCAGTACTTATTTGTGCTTTCACAAAATCAGTATGGTCTGTTCCTTCCAGTTTCTCTGGTACAGCAGAAAATATCAGGTTTTCTCTTGCACTCTCTCTTCTAACTCTACCTTCTTGGGCACTCATACGCAGTCAGCCTTTTCTTCACTTTGACTTATCCGTTCATCTGAATAGCTGTTTAAAGCTTCTGTTTTTCCAGCCTTCTGTTATTTGAGTTGATACATTATTTTTTTCCTTGAAACTACTATAACAAAGCTGAAGCTTGAACTGCTTTTTGGATTCTTTCCAACCACTATTTTCTCCTCACGTTTTTTGTTGGATTTTCTTTCTTGTTCTCTTGCTGGTATCCAGGCAGTGTACTTACTAGTCAGTAACTGAATTTTTCTCAAGCTGTCAGTATCACTGGCTCTTGTTTATCATTTAGTTTTCTTTCACTCTAGGAGACATGAAATTAAGCTTTCAATCATTGTGCAGCTACCTTGGAAGTCCCAGGTTTCATCAGTTTATTGATGGATAAAAGTTATTTACTTTCCATAATGCCAGATTGATGTTGTCCTGTTTTGCCTGTTTCAACAGTTGTGTTATTGGATGCAGCAGGCTCCAAATGCTAAACAAACTTGCCCGTGATGGAAGGTAGCTGGATAAATCAGCTACACAGCAGACCAAATAAAACAAATCTTATTTATTGTTTGTTTGTGTCTTTCGGCATTTTCCCGGTTAGGGGTCACCACAGCGGAACTCCGGTCCGCTAATGATTGGCAGTAGATTTTTTACGTACTGGCTTGCCGGCCTAACGCACAACCTTCAACAAAGGTTTGCCCATTCACGCATGTCACCACACAGAAGACACGCTAACTGAGAATCGAACGGGCAACGTCTAACTGTGAGGCGACAATGCTACCGCAGCACCACCACCGTACAAGAATAAAAGTGAGCACTTTTGCAGTGACAGCCACTGCTTCATCAGACCTGATGATGCTCTGCTGTGTAGCTGATTTGTCCGGCTACCTTCCATCAAAGGCAAGTTTGTTTAGAATTTGGAGTCTGCTGCATCTAGTTTTGGGGACTGTTATACATTGTTTGGGTCGTTTTCATCTTTAGTTGTGTTATCGGATTCATTCGGATCTGACCTTTGCACTTTTTCAGAAGCTTGGATCCGGGGCACTGACTACTCCCCTACGTATAATTCCCTCAGTTTCCCATATTACCTCAGATCAAGTTTGCCTGCTTATAGTTAAAATTTCTTTCCCATAAAAACCTAGACACAGGCCTACTTGACAACAAACTAATAATGATGAAAGACAAAGCCCTGGTCAGGTCCAGCCTTTTGGCAGGGGGTCTAAAGGTGATAGTTTCAACTGGGGGATGGAGGTAGAAATGATAAACCAGATGAAATAAGACAACACAAATCTAGTATTATGGTAAGTACATAACTTTTGCATCTGATTCAACAATTGGGACAGATTCCCAAACAACCCAGGTGGATTTAGGGAAGGATATTCCTGAATATACAGGAGCCAAAAGGTGTATAGGATCTGGAATCTATGGCCAACTTGTAGTGTGACAGAAAGGTATGAACAGTAGACCAAGTAGCTCAAATCTCAATGGGAGACTTACTCATAAAATGAGCCTTTGGTTTTCCATGTAAAGTTAGTCCCATTTTTTCATAAAGGTAATGCAGTCAGAAAGCCCTCTTGACAGTGTTACATTAAAAAAATCCTTGACCTAATTCAACTTTCGAAAAGGCAAAGAAGAGATGATTGGTCCTTGTGGTATACTTTATCTTGTTTAAATAAAACCTGGGTTATGATGAACATCGAGCAAATGTAGGATATATTTCCTTTGTTAAAGAACTTTGGGAAAAACACTAGAAGATCGATAATTTGATTAAGGGTTGCTTCAGAGGTCACATATGGGATAAAGTGGGGATCTGTTCTCTTTATGAAATAAAAAAAAATATATATGGAGGTTTACATGATAATGCTTGCAACTCTAAGATCCCCCTTGCATATGTGAGTCACCAAGAAAAGTCTTCCAAGAAAGAAATTCTAGATCTACACTAGGAGCAGGTTCAAATGGCACTTTTGCCAAAGCCTGAAGCATGATCAGAATATCCCAAGGGAGAACTGGATCTCTGATTGTGGTTCCTTTCAGAAAGGCCTTGAAAATCTCTAAAGAAGCAATAGATTTCTGACTGCTCCATGTAAAAAACTGGAAAAGGCTGCTTAACCGTACCTCAATGGTTGAAAAACTGGATCCTTTATGTAACAATTCTGCTAAAAATTTAAAACTTATGGATGAGGAGCTGAGAAATGGTCTAAACCTCTAGGGAAAGCACATATGTTAAATCTTTTCCATTTACTAAGTTAAACTTTTCTGGTATTAATTTATGTGAGGAGGATAAAATTTAGAATAATAGGAGCAGAGAGCCTCCCATCCCTGGCTACCGTTAAAGCTAGAGAAACCATGCAGTTAATTTCAGCATGATAAGGTCCTGGTGAGGCTCTCCAGATGGGAGATACATAAGGTCTGGGTGAGCATCCACCACCCAGGGTTGGATGTATTAGATGAGACCAGAGAATGGGAACCACATTTGCCTTAGTCAAGAGTAAGCAATGAGGATAGCTTTGACCTTGCAACTCCTGGCTTTCTGAAGAAAACTGTTTTATCAGAGGAAAATGTGGAAAGGCATAAAGCAGGCCTGGGTGCCAGTTGTGGACTAGAGATTCCCTCTGTGTCTGGCCCTGTGGGGAGATCAGGGCAAAGTAACTGTAGCACTTGTTTAGGTACAAAGTGAAAAGATTGCAGCAAGGTTGGCCCCAGTGGCTGAAAATCTGTACTGCCACTTTTGGATTGAGAAACCATTCACGTGGCAAAAGAACTAGTTCTTCAAGCAAGGTATTGTCCACCAGAACATTGGAAGTCTCCAGGATGTGCACTGCAATCAGAATGCGATAGGAAGACATCACCCATTGCCACAGTCCCATGGCTTACTGGCATAGTGGATATAGTGACAGGGGCACAGGAAAATTATTTTCTTGGGTGACAAAAGCCAGGGTATCGTTTGGCTAGGCTTATATAGGCCCTAGGGCCACTAGCCTCATACCTACATATGAACCTATATGAATTGATTCCTCCCTGCTTATTGTTATACCAGACTACTGACATGTTGTTCATCTCCGGGAGTGAGTCTTGAAAGGCCTGCAACTCTACAAGGACTGCTTTCATCTCCAAGACATTGATGTGAAGAGTGGCCTTTGTCAGTGACCAAGAACCTTGAACAATCTTCCCCTCAAAATGCCCCCAAAGAAGGGAAGCATCAGTGGTCACAGTAACTACCAGTGGTGGTGGGGATAAAGGTTGACCCCAAGACACTATCAGGGAGATAAACCACCAACTGATGTTACCTGCATATTGGCTTGAGACATATCAGTGCATGCACAGGATGTGATATCATGGACCACTGAATGGACAGTATCCACTGCAGGATTTCTGATGCAATACCTTGCTTGAAGAACTAGTGTAATTGAAGTGGCCATTAAGCCCAGAAGCTGGAGAATGAGTCTTGGTGAAGGACAAGGGTGGTGATGACCTCTGAAGCTATCCGATGAAGGGACAATATTCTGGATTGTGGGATTTTGTATTGTGAGGCTTCATGTCCATGAGGCAGCCAATAAATTATATTTTCTGTATTTATGTTGGCTGACTTTTGGCAAGATTGATAGTCATACACAATTTTGAAGTGAGATGGCACAAGAAGTCCCTGCATTGAACTAGTAAATCTTTAGTTGGTTTGGTAAGGAATAAATTGTCCAAATACAATAGCACCTGTAACCCTTGAAACCTGAGATATACTACTACCACTGCCAAGCATTTGATGAACACCCTGAGACCTGTGGTGATACCAAAGGGCAGGGCTGCCAGATGGAAATAGAATATTCTCCTGGACTGTGTTATGATCTTGATATAATATTAGCTCAGAGGCCAACAAAGGTGCAGAAATGTCAAGGCTCAGAGGCCAACAAAGGTGCAGAAGTGTCAGGGCTCAGAGGCCAACTAAGATGCAGAAGTGTCAAGAACTGAGGTACAAAGGGGAGAGGATGGATCCAAGAACTTCAGAGTCAACCCCAACCCCTTACCCTCAGCTCTGATGCTCCAGCTCTGAGACACATCCTGATTCAACACAGCTGGAAACCATTAGAGCTGAAGTTGAAAATGCTACTGGATAGACTCTGGTCCATTGGCTTTGGATCCAAATGTCAGAAACCACTGCAGGAGTGCTCTTGGCCCATACCTGGAGTCCCCAAAGGGTTCAGCATTGGCACTATCCCCAGCTGAATCTGTATCTGAAGGAACTTCCACATTGTCCTGTCAATGTTGGCTTACAAAACACTCAGTGATTTAAAGAAGGACATGTAGAATGATGCCATCAAATGCAGGAAAGGTGATTGGATTTGATGAGCTCTAGATCCAAACACCTCAGTGTCTTTGGGACAGGCTAGAAAGCTGTTATAGATCTGGAGATCTTTTTCTGGTCTCTACACATCTTTTTGTTTCTCTCTGCTGTGTTATTCAGGCTTTTCTCTCTTCTCGTACTATTTTTTCTTTTTGAACCTTTGCTGTCTCAAATTTTTTTAGCTGCAGAAGAAGAAGCTTTTGGGATGTGCTAAGTTCCCTGCTTGGGTGGGGAAAAGGCCATTCAGAATGAGGTTGTCTCTGAGCCCTTGTAAGGCTTGAGGCCAAAATTGGCACATGCCTCACAGTGTGCATCCAGTTGTGCAACTCCAAAATAATAAATGTACCGAGAGTGCGGATCCTGTGGCGGTACCTTGTGGCCACAGGCTGGGCATTTCTTAAACCCGTTGGACTTATCTGACAGTAAAAACAGCTACTACAATATAACACTACAGCAATAATAAAAAAAAACATATCAGGAAGTTTAAAAGGTACCAAGAGTAATTTTAAAGCTCAATATAAACAGGTAGAATGGAAATAATTATTATTATTTAATTTTATGGAATGGGGAAGTTATGTGTGAAAAAACTCTGATAAGAGAAAGCTAACAAGATAGATCAGAGAAAAAGTTGGCAAAAAACTAAGAAGAAAACAAATTAAAATCAGAGCCATTGAATTGCACATGCTGCTGGAACAAGCAGCAAGTGATATATGAAGTAATCTGGGGAACTAAGGGAATTATGGGTAGGATCTTCTGAGAAAATACTAAGGTAAGATCCATTTGGATCTGATTACCCAATTACTAATTCAGATGAAAAAGACAACATCACATCCAGACCTGTTTAGGGTTTTTAGAAGTAGATAATTGTAGGTCTGGTAATATGATTTGTTTTCATTGTTTATATCATTTTTTGACTTGTTTCCAAGTTGTATATAATATTGTACATCTATATGAAACTTGGTTTGTTTCCATGTTTCCCAAACATTGTCTCTTACCTTCATAAATTATTTGGACTTCTAGGATCGGCCAAGAAGCAGTTTTACTTGTGACTTTTTGTCAAGAGAGTTTAAGGAGTTTATACTCCCCTACAATGTGGTTTGAGGGTTCAAAAATCCTGTGGTTGTGTCACTGTTCACACAAGTGTGAGTCATCCATATCACCATTTGTTTAGTAAGCCAGTCCTGTCTATCATTATTGTCAAACATACAAACAGTGGTTATACAGTGCAAGATTACAGCCACTCCCTAAGTCCACACTCTGCAGTGTGTTAACTGCTGATGCCATAGGAGAAATCATAAAAAGATGTCAGAAAGCACACACTTGAAGGGATGACTTCAGTGTTGTGTTTGAAACCACGCATCTCACCTAACAGTGGGTTGGAAGGACCAAAATCCTTTAGCCTTGTGAGTGTTACACCTAGAAGAAATTATTCATACTCACTAACACACAGACACATATATACATACACACACACACACACACACACACACATATATATATATATATATTATATATAACTATATATATATATATATATATATATATATATATATAAAATGTGTGTGATTATCTGTCAGAAGACCAAAAGTTCAAGAGAGTGAAAATCAAAATATCTAAAACTCAAAATATCGAAAATATTTTTGAATGCAGGGGGCAAGCTCCCTGCACCCTCTGTGTGGAGGAATGTGCCCCCATACACCCTGCTAATTATATATGCCAACTCTAAGATCGCACAACACTGGAAAAAGGGCATATTCCATTTTCAATATTTTGAGTTTTAGATATTTTGATTTTCGCTCTTTTGAGCTTTCAGTCTAAAGCTATTCATAGCTATTGATGAATCTGAACACCTGCCTATATAAGTTCACACCCATGTAGTAATTGCTCATGTAACAAACAACATCATAGTACAGCTATCAGAAAGCACATACTTGAAGAGATGACTTCAGCATTGTGTTGGAATCAATATGGCTTGACTAAAATGGCATTGAATGGGTCAAAATCCTGAAGCCATGTAAGTGTTAATCCTTGGATGGATTATCCACATCACATCAGCTGACTAATCCATTCTTACCTATCATACTGCTGTTATGCAGCCACAGTAGTTAGACATTGCTGGATTCAAACACCTGCCTGTCTAAGACCACACTCTATAAACCAGTGTATTAGCTGTTCACTCCACAGGAGAAGTCTTACTACAAGAGTTAGACAGTACACATATGAGGGGATGACTTCAACATTGTAAGGCATATGACTGAGCTAAAAGGGAATAGAATTGTGTCTCAGTGTAAATGTTACCACTAAGTAGAAGTGTACTTATCACTTCTGTTTTATAACCTGTCTACTTGTTAGTATTTGAAGAATCACTAATATGAGTTACAACTGCTGTATTCAAACACCTGCCTTAAGTCCACACTCTATAGAACCATGTATTAGCCACTCAGACTACAGGAGAAGTGTTACTACAAGAGACAGGCAGCACAAATTTAAGGAGATTACTTCATTATTCCATTGCAAGGCATTATGTGTAACCTACCACTAAGTGGAAGTGTACTTATCATATCTGTTGGAAAAGTCAGTCCTATCTGTCACTATATTTAGACACACTCTTACTAGTTAGATATTGCTGGATTTGAGCACCTGCCTAAGTCCACATTCTGTATAACTGTATTCAATGTTTATACCACAGAAGAAGTCTTATAACAGATATCAGACAGCACATACTTGCAGTTTAAACAACATGTTGGGGAAATGAGCAATGTGGTCTTATAGCCAGACAACATCAATGTTTTGACTGCAGCTCACAACATACTGTAGCAAGAAGTCATACATCATATGCTTCACATTAATCACTGTGTTAAGGAATGATTTTATATATACATATATATTTGTTGTGTGTGCGTGTCACACTAAAGTGTATTGGACAGTTATGGGATGGGCTTTAGTCACAGATGTCGACCGGTGGAGTGTAACCCATGTATTCCTATCTGTTTATCTTCACTTCATTACATGCATGTCTTGTATTTATGTGTCACTATTGACAAATGTCTGTGATGTGTGCATAATGTGCAAAACATGTGCAGTGCTCTCAGTGACATTATTCTGCAGTTATGGTTATAGTACTAGCAGTTCACTGGAGAACACACCTGACAGGTAATATGAGTCAGTGCTGCACTCATTTACATATAGAAGTACATAGACTGCATCACAATGACGCCCTCGTATCTGGAATGCAGTAAGCCAATAAATTATAATCAACCAATACAGGTCACTAAAATTTATTTCAGTCTGTCACAATCACTTATCAAAGCGTACTGCCTGCAAGCTCATTTGTGCAACTGATAAAGTTTTAGCACATGTGTAATTAATTTTTGTGTTTTGTTTTAATTTACAATGAGAATTACTAGCATTCTTTGCTGTTCAGTGCCAAGTGTTGTGCAAATGATGAATACAGACATAGACATTTTTGTTTTTAAGCCTTTTCTGGACATATGTGAGTCTTTTGTTTCACATTATTAAAACTCTGTAATGCTGTTTAGAGTACTGTGTTCAAAATGAGAAGCAAGCCAAGTGTAAGATACTGGTAAAGTAATTTAAGAATAAGCAGGACAGTGGTGGAGGACTAACATGCATCCACGAATAAGAAAGAAAACTTTAACTGATGTCATTTACAATGCGGGATTACACCTGCCAGTCTTACTGAACATTCCCAAGACACAACATTATCTGAAAACACCCCAGGGGAAGTCATGTTTCATCCAGCAGAAATCACACAGTAGAAGGGACCATGACAAATGTATGAAGCAAGGGACTATATGTGCATCAGATTTCACAACAATAGTGATAAAAGAAACATCCCATATGGTGTACATTAAACCCTGGATTGTGTGATACATGGAATAATGACTGTCACCTCTTATTGCTTTCTGTTGCATAGTGGGGCTGTGCAGAGTTACATGAGGAATACCATATGAATGGAGCTAAAAGAAAAACGTCATCATTGTCTGCTGTAGGATGTAAAGCAGCACTTACTGTTACTGAGGCATGGGAACTCGAAGTGCTGGGAATGGGTGGTGCATGGAAGTGCATGGGGACTGGTGCTGCTCGATGCCTGAGGCATGGGAACTCAACGTGCTGGGAATGGGTGGTGCATTGAAGTGCATGGGGACTGGTGCTGCTCGATGCCTGAGGCATGGGAACTCAACATGCTGGGAATGGGTGGTGCATGGAAGTGCATGGGGACTGGTGCTGCTCGATGCCTGAGGCATGAGAACTCGATGTGCTGGGAATGGGTGGTGCATGGAAGTGCATGGGGACTGGTGCTGCTCGATGCCTGAGGCATGGGAACTCGATGTGCTGGGAATGGGGGGGTGCATGGGGACTGGTGATGCTCGATGCCAAGTGTTGGGAAAATGCTGAGTACAAAAATAGGGAGTTTGGTTTCTGGGCCATTACTGGCCGTGTGGTCTGCAAATCTAACTGACAGGGTTAAAGCTGTGAAATGAGGGTTAGTAGGACAGTGATACAAATGGGGGAGTTATTAAGGAATGTGCAGAATGGGGGAGCACCATAGTGATCTACTTCTTCACAATCTGACATTACACTTCTACAAAGAATTGGACAAAACTGAATAATCACATTGTAAAGGATGCATGACAACAACTTAATAATGTTTTGGGACCTATCAGACCAAATAAAGTGTGTCGTCCTCACACAAATGTGATGTGGAGAGGTATGTATAGGGTATATTTTTTGTGGAACAGGTGCCATTTTCCCTTTTTTTTCTCTCTTTCTCCAGGGGGTTGCTGGAGAAGGTATTTGGGAATAAGAGGAGTAGGTTAGGTAGCAGATGCACACATATAGGACATAGAAAACAAGAAAACAGATAGGTATGGTGATGGAAATGAGGTTAGGGAACACCATGATTTGGGATTGGTATGGGACTATGGAAGTGCATCCCATCCTGCATGAACATGGTTGGATTCTAGTCCTCACCCTTGCACTCAGAACTTTCACCACTGCCTCCTGTCAGAGACTTCACCAGTCCTGTCAGCTCCCATAGGGTGACGTAATCACCACCTCTGCTTCCACTACTCCTAGTGAGTACCACTGCACCAGCAGCTAGTGCTGTAATCACCACCTCCACTTGTGCTACTCCTAGTGAGTACCACTGCATCAGCAGCTAGTGTTGTAATCGCCACCTCCACTTGCGCTACTCCTAGTGAGTACCACTGCACCAGCAGCTAGTGCTGTAACTGCCACCACCACTTGCGCTATACCTAGTGGGTACCACTGCACCAGCAGCTGGTGCTGTAATCGCCACCTCCACTTGTGCTACTCCTAGTGAGTACCACTGCACCAGCAGCTAGTGCTGTAATTGCCACCTCCACTTGCACTACTCCTAGTGAGTATCACTGCACCAGCAGCTAGTGCTGTAATCACCACCTCCACTTGCGCTACTCCTAGTGGGTACCACTGCACCAGCAGCTAGTGCTCTAATCGCCACCTCCACTTGTGCTACTCCTAGTGAGTACCACTGCACCAGCAGCTAGTGCTGTAATCGCCACCTCCACTTGCACTACTCCTAGTGAGTATCACTGCACCAACAGCTAGTGCTGTAATCACCACCTCCACTTGTGCTACTACTAGTGGGTACCACTGCACCAGCAGCTAGACCTGTAATCACCACCTCCACATGCGCTACTCCTAGTGGGTACCACTGCACCAGCAGCTAGTGCTGTAATCACCACCTCCACTTGCGCTACTCCTAGTGGGTACCACTGCACCAGCAGCTAGTGTTGTAATCACCACCTCCACTTGCACTACTCCTAATGAGTACCACTGCACCAGCAGCTAGTGCTGTAATCACCACCTCCACGTGTGCTACTCCTAGTGAGTACCACTGCACCAGCAGCTAGTGCTGTAATCACCACCTCCACTTCCACTACTCCTAGTGAGTACCACTGCACCAGTAGCTAGTGCTGTAATCACCACTGCCACTTGTGCTACTCCTAGTGAGTTCCACTGCACCAACAGCTAGTGCTGTATCACCACCACCACTTGTGCTACTCCTAGTGGGTACCACTGCACCAGCAGCTAGTGCTGTAATCACCACCTCCACTTGTGCTACTCCTAGTGAGTACCACTGCACAAGCAGCTAGTGCTGTAATCACCACCTACACTTGTTCTACTCCTAGTGGGTAACACTGCACCAGAAGCTAGTGCTGTAATCACCACCTCCACTTGTGCTACTGCTAGTGAGTACCACTGCACCAGCAGCTAGTGCTGTAATCACCACCTCCACTTGTGCTGCTCCTAGTGGGTACCACTGCACCAGCAGCGAGTGCTGTAATCACCACCTACACTTGTGCTGCTCCTAGTGGGTACCACTGCACCAGCAGCTAGTGCTGTAATCACCACCTCCACTTGTGCTATTCCTAGTGAGTGCCACTACACCAGCAGCTAGTGCTGTAATTACCACCTCCACTTGCAGTACTCCTAGTGGGTACCACTGCACCAGCAGCTAGTGCTGTAATCACCACCTCCACTTGTGCTGCTCCTAGTGGGTACCACTGCACCAGCAGCGAGTGCTGTAATCACCACCTACACTTGTGCTGCTCCTAGTGGGTACCACTGCACCAGCAGCTAGTGCTGTAATCACCACCTCCACTTGTGCTACTCCTAGTTAGTACCACTGCACCAGCAGCTAGTGCTGTAATCGCCACCTCCACTTGCACTACTCCTAGTGGGTATCACTGCACCAGCAGCTAGAGCTGTAATCACCACCTCCACTTGTGCTACTCCTAGTGAGTACCACTGCACCAGCAGCTAGTGCTGTAACCACCACCTCCACTTGTGCTACTCCTAGTGAGTACCACTGCACCAGCAGCTAGTGCTGTAATCACCACCTCCACTTGCACTACTCCTAGTGAGTACCACTGCACCAGCAGCTAGTGCTGTAATCACCACCTCCACTTGCGCTACTCCTAGTGAGTACCACTGCACCAGCAGCTAGTGCTGTAATCACCACCTCCACTTGTGCTACTCCTAGTGAGTACCACTGTACCAGCAGCTAGGGCTGTAATCACCACCTCTACTTGCGCTACTCCTAGTGAGTACCACTGCACCAGTAGCTAGTGCTGTAATCACCACCTCCACTTGTGCTACTCGTAGTGAGTACCATTGCACCAGCAGCTAGTGCTGTATCACCACTGCCACTTGTGCTACTCCTAGTGGGTACCACTGCACCAGCAGCTAGTGCTGTAATCACCACCTCCACTTGTGCTACTCCTAGTGGGTACCACTGCACCAGCAGCTAGTGCTGTAATCACCACCTCCACTTGTGCTACTCCTAGTGAGTACCACTGCACCAGCAGCTAGTGCTGTAATCACCACCTCCACTTGCGCTGCTCCTAGTGGGTACCACTGCACCAGTAGCTAGTGCTGTAATCACCACCTCCACTTGTGCTACTCCTAGTGAGTACCATTGCACCAGCAGCGAGTGCTGTATCACCACTGCCACTTGTGCTACTCCAAGTGGGTACCACTGCACCAGCAGCTAGTGCTGTAATCACCACCTCCACTTGTGCTACTCCTAGTGGGTACCACTGCACCAGCAGCTAGTGCTGTAATCACCACCTCCACTTGTGCTACTCCTAGTGAGTACCACTGCACCAGCAGCTAGTGCTGTAATCACCACCTCCACTTGTGCTGCTCCTAGTGGGTACCACTGCACCAGCAGCGAGTGCTCTAATCACCACCTCCACTTGTGCTGCTCCTAGTGGATACCACTGCACCAGCAGCGAGTGCTGTAATCACCACCTCCACTTGTGCTGCTCCTAGTGGGTACCACTGCACCAGCAGCGAGTGCTGTAATCACCACCTCCACTTGTGGTATTCCTAGTGAGTGCCACTGCACCAGCAGCTAGTGCTGTAATCACCACCTCCACTTGTGCTACTCCTAGTGAGTACCACTGCATCAGCAGCTAGTGCTCTAATCGCCACCTCCACTTGTGCTACTCCTAGTGAGTACCACTGCACCAGCAGCTAGTGCTGTAATCGCCACCTCCACTTGCACTACTCCTAGTGAGTATCACTGCACCAGCAGCTAGTGCTGTAATCACCACCTCCACTTGCGCTACTCCTAGTGGGTACCACTGCACCAGCAGCTAGAGCTGTAATCACCACCTCCACTTGTGCTACTCCTAGTGAGTACCACTGCACCAGCAGCAAGTGCTGTAATCACCACCTATATTTGTGCTGCTCCTAGTGGGTAGCACTGCACCAGCAGCTAGTGCTGTAATCACCACCTCCACTTGTGCTATTCCTAGTGAGTGCCACTGCACCAGCAGCTAGTGCTGTAATCACCACCTCCACTTGCGCTACTCCAAGTGGGTACCACTGCACCAGCAGCTAGTGCTGTAATCACCACCTGCACTTGTGCTACTCCTCGTGAGTACCACTGCATCAGCAGCTAGTGCTCTAATCGCCACCTCCACTTGTGCTACTCCTAGTGAGTACCACTGCACTAGCAGCTAGTGCTGTAATCGCCACCTCCACTTGCACTACTCCTAGTGAGTATCACTGCACCAGCAGCTAGTGCTGTAATCACCACCTCCACTTGCACTACTCCTAGTGGGTACCACTGCACCAGCAGCTAGAGCTGTAATCACCACCTCCACTTGTGCTACTCCTAGTGAGTACCACTGCACCAGCAGCTAGTGCTGTAACCACCACCTCCACTTGCGCTACTCCTAGTGAGTACCACTGCACCAGCAGCTAGTGCTGTAATCACCACCTCCACTTGCGCTACTCCTTGTGGGTACCACTGCACCAGCAGCTAGAGCTGTAATCACCACCTCCACTTGCGCTACTCCTAGTGGGTACCACTGCACCAGCAGCTAGTGCTGTAATCATCACATCCACTTGTGCTACTCCTAGTGGGTACCACTGCACCAGCAGCTAGTGTTGCAATCACCACCTCCACTTGCACTACTCCTAGTGAGTACCACTGCACCAGCAGCTAGTGCTGTAATCACCACTTCCAAGTGTGCTACTCCTAGTGAGTACCACTGCACCAGCAGCTAGTGCTGTAATCACCACCTCCACTTGTACTACTCCTAGTGAGTACCACTGCACCAGCAGCTAGTGTTGTAATCACCACCTCCACTTGCACTACTCCTAGTGAGTACCACTGCACCAGCAGCTAGTGCTGTAATCACCACCTTCACTTGCGCTACTCCTAGTGAGTACCACTGCACCAGTAGCGAGTGCTGTAATCACCACCTCCACTTGTGCTACTCCTAGTGGGTACCACTGCACCAGCAGCTAGTGCTGTATCACCACTGCCACTTGTGCTACTCCTAGTGGGTGCCACTGCACCAGCAGCTAGTGCTGTAATCACCACCTCCACTTGTGCTACTCCTAGTGGGTACCACTGCACCAGCAGTTAGTGCTGTAATCACCACCTCCACTTGTGCTACTCCTAGTGAGTACCACTGCACCAGCAGCTAGTGCTGTAATCACCACCTCCACTTGTACTACTCCTAGTGGGTACCACTGCACCAGCAGCGAGTGCTGTAATCACCACCTCCACTTGTGCTACTCCTAGTGGGTACCACTGCACCAGCAGCTAGTGCTGTAATCACCACCTCCACTTGTGCTACTCCTAGTGAGTACCACTGCACCAGCAGCTAACACTGTAATCACCACCTCCACTTGTGCTACTCCTAGTGGGTACCACTGCACCAGCATCAAGTGCTGTAATCACCACCTCCACTTGTGCTACTCCTAGTGGGTACCACTGCACCAGCAGCTAGCGATGTAATCACCACCTCCACTTGCACTAGTCCTAGTGAGTACCACTGCACCAGCAGCTAGTGCTGAGCTGCGTGACACAGCTGGAGCAGGTAGGGCAGGAGTTGTGCAGGGAATGCTGACAGGTCATGACCCACAAGTGATGGGACCCTATGACTGCTGTAGCTGACCGTGCTGGTGGACATGCTGCAGCAGGAAGTATAGTGCAAATGTCATTAAAAAGGGGGGTGGGGAGAGACATCAAAACAGCTTATAAATGTCAAGTGTAAAATATCGTAGTCAATGTGTTCACACAAAAATATTTAGATTTATTAAATCCACTGTTACACTGTAAAGCATAATTTCCTCAATATTATACATGTTATTCAAATTATGTGAGTATAGAAAAGCTAGTTTATGCTTTACAATTCAAGTAATCTATATGTGAGCTGTGTAAAATGTTATTCTAAGTCATTGTTTGCAGAATAATACCTATTAAATAATACTGAATAATTGCTGCTTGGATTTGAACCCATGAACATGCATCTACTAATCAATTGACTAATACAATGTTGAAAGAGCTATCCAGATATTTACAATTTGCATTTCTAGAGTATACATACTCATTTATTACTCTGTCAAACATTTATGGACTGATGACGAGAGAATAAAAAAACTATTTTCACAATCACTGCTACTATGAAATGGCAAACATTCATACCTGAACTCATACCACCCCCTCCTGCTGATGTGCTTACCTATTTCCTTCAGTCTGTGCAGAGGTTACACATAACAGAAAATGATTAATGAACACCTGTTTGTGTTGCTAAGTCATGGTACTTATATAACTAAATTGGTTTGTGGGTCCGAAAATATTCCTCACATTGGAAAAGGAAGTCCTGCTTTTGCCTTTCAAGTCACTATAATGGTGACAGCATTGTTCTCCCATGCTTGGGATGCCAGTTGCACAGGTGACATCCTTGACTAAGCTATCCCACACTTCAGCCTTGTCCTGTGGCCTGGTATAGTCATCCTTCAGCTGCACCTTTTATCAAGGAGTCCGGCAAAAATCATGGATGTCTCACATCACCTCTGTTCTGTAAATGAAGCCTTTTATCAAGGAGTCCAGCAAAAATCATGGACGTCTCACATGACCTCTGTGCTGTAAATGGAACACAACCCTCATTACTGCCTGCCACATCTTCTCCAAGATCTCTGAAAAAATGATAGGGAATTGGTGCCCAAACCTGTCCTCACATGCACCAGCCTATGTGCAATGACGGACAAGCTAGACAATTGCATATGCATGACAGAAAGCACAGAAATGGGACAGATTTGAATGCAAGTATTAATTGCTGTTTATAAAGCCAGCATTATGTATTTATGGGATGTCAAATATTAAGAAAAGGGCCATACAGAGTTTGCAGGATGAGATGTTCTCCAAAGCATATTGCAGTATGTGTATGCATAGGATCATTAAAAATGTATGCCACTGAACCAATAACATCATAGGTGTTTACTAGGCTAACTACCACAAGGGTCTTTTTAAGTCTAGCCATGCATCCCAAACCTCTGACAAGCTTTGGTACCCTTGATAAGTGTAAGCAGGGGTTAGGGAGATGAACCATTTACAAGCAGGTGTCTGAGAGATGAACCATTTATAGGCTGCTTATGTCCATTAGAGATGTAGATGCCAAACCAGAGATGAATTTCCTGTTCTCCATCCATTTGTCCAAGTTACACTTAAATTGGGTTAGGGAGGAACTCTGCTTCACATTGATGGGAAACCTGTTCCAGAGAAGGGGTATCTCTGCAATACATACATGTCTCTCCTGCAGGTCCTATTTATAACATAAGCAAGGTTCAAATCTTTAGAACAGGTAATTATAGTGATGTTCATTTTGTGGATATGCAGGAGGTCCATCAGAGTGATGTCTGATAGTGCTTTGTATGCCAGGCATAGATCACCCCTCACAGCCTGTAGGAGACAGAATACAGGGATAGAGTCTTGAGGTAGTTAGCATTGGACATTTTACCTATGCCCTATACTCTTTTAGTGAGGAATCTCTGTGGTGTTCCAGTTGTTAGTATGCCTGGTTAGGTATATACCAAAGGGGCATTGTACTCAATGATAGGTCTGATGAATGCCAAATATAGTGGAACAATGACTTCTTTGGACCTAGATGTCATATGATTGTTTATAAGTTGCACAAGATGTTTTGAAAGCTGTGTTGTGTTCATCATAGTTCCTTATTTTATTAATATATTGATAATTTTAATAACTCATACTATGACATGTGTACTGTTTATTTCACAGCATGCACACAGAAGTGTGTTTTACTATAGTCATTGATATGCAGGAAAAGCAGGTGACAAAGGTCACATTATCATCTTTACCAGCCGTAGTATACAATTATATTGCAACATTAAGAATTTGAATTGTATGTGCAGTTCAGCTTAAAGTAAACAAAAACAAGGATCAGACATATACTGTGCTGGATCCTATTCAAAAGCTCCAGTTTTCAGAAAGCCGAAATTCATATTGTTGAGACCATATGAGCTACTTTCTGAAAACTCAACTTCACAAAACAACAGAAATTTTCCTTTTTTCTAAGTTTTTGCACCCTCCCCACCCCCCCTGCATATTCTGTATACCAACTCTGAGATTGCACTACAGCAGGGAAAAGGTAAATTCTATGATTCTCACTGTGAGATTGCACTACAGCTTCTCACTGTGAGATTGCACTACAGCAGGGAAAAGGTAAATTCTATGATTCTCACTGTGAGATTGCACTACAGCAGGGAAAAGGTAAATTCTATGGTTCTCACTGTATCATGAGCTTTCAAAAGCTTTGAGTTTTCAGACGGTCGATCATATGGTCTCAACCATATGCACTTCGACCTTTTGAAAACCGGAGGTTCTGAAGGGTACCCACTATGCCACATAAAGGTAAACTATCTTTAATGTGGTTTCAAACCCTGCACATCTTGTGCTGTTGCCATAGGAAGCAAACTATCATTCAGTGAACAGCACTGCTGACAGATAAGCACAATGCTAACCATGGTGCAAAGGATGGTGCCAAAACATTGTATTCATAAATCAGTGTAGTGATTTATCAACTTTGTGGGTTTATACAAATAAAATATTTTCAATAAGGATCTCTGCATTCACAGATGCGCAAGATTTGAACACTGCATCTATGGCATTACAATAGAACATTGCCATAATGAACATGGTTTGCTACTTGAATATTTACAATGAAAGGTAGAGAAAGTCATGGATACATGTGCAGCATTGTACCTCTAAAATCTACGAATACTCTGCTCTGTACCCATGTTACCACACTGCTGTCATTTGTCTTGCTACAATACAGTTGTTTGACCGTGATCCTTGCAGAAGTAGGAATGGTAACGTATGGGAGGTTACAAACAACTGTCTGGAAGAAAAGAGTTTTGTACTGTCAGTTTTTGCACATTACTTCATGTATTACCTTTGTACAATTAATATATAACATTTTGCAATGAGTATGTACCTTTCTAAGTTGTATATATGCTACGAGTTGCAGCCACTTTGTCATCTCAGGCACCTGATATTCTTACAAATGTTAAGCAAAGTGTATATCTAGGTGCTCTTGTACAGCTCAGGTGTGTGCATGTCACTGTGTAGGTAGGAACACTGTGCTCTTGTACAGCTCAGGTGTGTGCACATCATTGTTTAAGTAGTAACACTATGTAACACTATGTAGTCTTGTACAGCTCAGATGTGTACATGTCATTGTGTAGGTAGGAGCACTATGTGCTCTTGTACAGCTCAGGTGTGTTCTTACAAATGTTAACCAAACTGTAGAAAGGTTCTCTTCTAACTCAGTAAGCATAACATTCTCAGAAAGGCTTTTCTCTCGGACATACCCTTTTTAAGTGTACTTCTCATTAGCAGGGGTTCTAAACAAGTAAGTGAACAAGCAGAACTGCTGATGAGTCATATTTATAAGGCATTACCTAGCCAAAAATCTTGCTCTTGCACAGCTCAGGTGTAAAACGACAAAGACTGTAGACCAGACTGTCAGTAGTAAAATAATTGCATACAAATCAATGCACCAAGCTGTAAAAAAACTCATGCGAGCCAAAAAATGGTTGGCGTTTTCGTTTAATCCAATATTAAACTTCAGACAACACACACAGTTCATCACTTCCTTTAAATAAAACCTAAAAACATTTCATTGGCTAAGACAATTATTTAAAGTGGTTAAGATAATTATTTAAAGTGATAACTTCCTTAAAAACATTTTCAATAGAAAATTTGTCGCTATTTATAAGAACATAAGACACCATCTCTACCATCACAAAGTTGAACTATAAATACATATACAACACATAACTACATACTTCTTAAAATTCCTTGTAGTTTAAAATCTACTAAATATTTATTATATAGTTATACTAAAAAACCTTGCTATTCGATCTTTATAATTTCTTTCTTTCTAGAGCCTTTAATTTTAACACTGCAGAAATTGAGGTACGTTCATTTATACCTGGCCACGAGTCTGCTTGCAGCTGCCATTTTAATTCCAATTGCAGTCCCCATGGTTGTTTGTCATTTATAAGTACATGGTCAATAATAATAAAGCAAAACTTATGGCTCGGAAATTCCATAATATGTTTAGATAAGGCATTATTTTTTTTGAATTTTCCTATGGCATATTCATGTTCATAAATTCTTTGGCTAATCTTTCTCTCTGTTTTTCCTATATAAAATTGGGTGCATGAATTGCAGTGTGCCAGGTAGACCACTGCTTTAGAGTTACAATTGTACTTACCATTTAATTCATACTTATAATTTCTTATAGTGAAATTATCTGTTTCTCTTATTTTGTTACACCATGTACATGCACCACATTTAAACATTCCACATTTATTATTATAGGCGATAGCTTGTCCTTTCTTCAACAAATCTTTAAAGCTCAAGCCTTTTTTATATACGAGTGATTTGTCACCTACATGTTGTCTAACATAAGCGTCATCTAACAAGATGGTCCAGTTTTTCTGGGATATGGAAATTAAGAACTTATGATCCACACTAAAAGTAATAACTAAAGCTTTTGTATAGTCTGTCTGTTTTTTGACAGTATCATGTGTCACATTACTCTCATTTCTGTCTTGCATAGCAGAAAGGGAAAGTTCTTTCTCTGTTGCTAGACTAATAAGTTGATCATTACTACTCAAAATGGGTTTAAAAAACAACTCCCATTTTTTTAATTTGTACTTCTTGAACTAAATCATCTGTTAGGTCTACTGGATAGGCTCGTTGAATGAACATAAGTCGTAATGTATTGCATTCATGAATGAAGTCTTACATTCTAGAAACCATTTGAACCGCTCTAACAGCTCAGGTGTGTGCATGACATTGTGTAGGTAGTAACAATATGTGCTCTTGTACAGCTCGTGTGTGTGCATGTCACTGTCCAGGTAGGAACACTATATGCTTGTGTATAGCTCAGGTGTGTGCACATCACTGTATAGGTAGGAACACTATGTGCTCTTGTACAGCTCAGTTGTGTGCATGTCATTGTGCAGTTAGTTGTAGAGCTCAGGTGTGTGCATGTCATTGTGCAGTTAGTTGTAGAGCTCAGGTGTGTGCATGTCATTGTGCAGTTAGTTGTAGAGCTCAGGTGTGTGCATGTCATTGTGCAGTTAGTTGTAGAGCTCAGGTGTGTGCATGTCATTGTGCAGTTAGTTGTAGAGCTCAGGTGTGTGCATGTCATTGTGCAGTTAGTTGTAGAGCTCAGGTGTGTGCATGTCATTGTGCAGTTAGTTGTAGAGCTCAGGTGTGTGCATGCCATTGTGCAGTTAGTTGTAGAGCTCAGGTGTGTGCATGTCATTGTGCAGTAAGTTGTAGAGCTCAGGTGTGTGCATGTCATTGTGCAGTTAGTTGTAGAGCTCAGGTGTGTGCATGTCATTGTGCAGTTAGTTGTAGAGCTCAGGTGTGTGCATGTCATTGTGCAGTTAGTTGTAGAGCTCAGGTGTGTGCATGTCATTGTGCAGTTAGTTGTAGAGCTCAGGTGTGTGCATGTCATTGTGCAGTTAGTTGTAGAGCTCAGGTGTGTGCATGTCATTGTGCAGTTAGTTGTAGAGCTCAGGTGTGTGCATGTCATTGTGCAGTTAGTTGTAGAGCTCAGGTGTGTGCATGTCATTGTGCAGTTATTTGTACAGCTCAGGTGTGTGCATGTCATTGTGTAAGTAGTAATACTATGTTTACCTGCTCAGCATGTTGAGCAGATTGAGTGATTCAAGAATGATAATGAGTTGGTTGAGACCTAATTAACATATTCACTGATCACAGGGGGGTTAATCTACATGATATAAGCAGAACCCTGGGTATATGTACCTTCCATTATGCTAGGGAAGACTGTTTGGTTTCCCAAGTGCTGCCAAACAAACTTTTGCTGACAAAACAACTGTTGATTTGTGATACTTTTAGGATAACTGTCTGAAATCTTTCAAGTTATGTAATCATTTTCAAAAGTTACTGTTTCAAAGTTATGTCTTGAATCCTTTTATTTGCAATGACTGCTTTTTGACCTGGTAAAGTTGTGTTTTTGAAATGAACAAACAAAACTTTTGCTATTGCAGTTATCCCTTACATGTATTTCAAGGGGGTTGGACAATATTCTAAGTATGTTGAGACATATCTGAATCATTGCAGCTTATGTGGTTTGTTGTTAAATTAAACAACTGTTCTCTGGTAGTAGTTGTATATATTGTTCTATGTGCATGTACATGAAATCAGTTTGTTTAACTGTGCAGTCATAATTTTAATCCTTTTGTGTGTGGGGGTGCATATGAAGATATTAGTCTTTGTACTGATATTTTCAGAACTGTTTCATATGAGTATAACCAATGCCTGTATAATGAATGGTTGCTCCCCAGAAATAGCTCAATCTGCAACTCCCCCATCCCTGGTGTGGTGTTTGGTCTGATATACGTTTTTTTCTCTATCACATAAGGGATATTGCTCCTAAACTGAAAAAGGGGATATCCTCATGGAAATCTTCCTCCTCAGACACTACAAATGAGGTGTACTATAGCAGACCCCTCAGTCTGCATGGGGCATGAATCCTTGATCCTCATTCAGCAGACAAAACCTTCTGTGACCATATTTGGTGGCAGATGGTAAATGATGTGTATGTTGTGTGTGGCCATAGTTGTAACTACATGAGTGCTGGAAATATGGCCCCTGATATGGTTATAAAGGTTACTGACAGAGCAAAAGCTGTGGCACGGGAGCATAGAGCTACTTGTGGTGGGGTGGGCCTTCTCCTGAACCACCACTCACTGAGATGGAGGAGTTTCTGTTGACTGTAAGGATCCAGGTAGCTCAGAAGAGTTATACAGTGCAGTAACTGATGTTGGGGCAGAGATGGAGGACACCCAGAAGGTTTCCACTACTAATGCATCAGGTATGCCATTCAAATGTATACATTTGTCAGGTTACAGTCTCAATTAAGCTGTCTTAAGTTCTATAGTTATAAGACTGCTGGCACCTGAGATTTCTGTCTAGGGAATCTGATGTTGAGATACAGTGACCACCTACACATAGTTTGGGCATACTTTTTTGACATTAGTTATATGCATTACTCTTTAAGATTATTTGCATTTGCATGTGTCATTGATTTATGTAGGTGTAGATACTGTATTCTATTCCTCTTTGTATTTCTTTTATTTTTCTGCTTTCTTGGTTTGTTCACAGATCAGGCTGCCACCAGCATTGTGGATTTCTCTCTGCCTCAGGTTCGCGGCTCTGTAGCCTCTGATGGGGTGCTGAGCAGGCATAGTCTAGGGTTGTACAGTGTATGAATGATACAGAGGGGGGGCTCTTGCATCCCTTCCCCACAGTCTGGACACAGTCATTATGCCACCACAAACCTGTGACAAAGAGCCATCTGAGACTGGACAGGCTGATGTGGACATTGTTGATCAGGGTAGAGTGGTTAACCCACTTGCATTGTTGGTGGAATTGCCCCCTAGTCTTTGCATGGGTGAAATACCACTCATGGGTGTTGGGAGAGGTACTCAGAGAAGGTATGCTTACAACCCTTCCCTGATATTCATGTGTCAGTGTCTGCCCACCAACACTGAGGCACAGGCAAATTCCACCAAGGCCATGGAAGCAATATTCAGAGTACTGCATGTCATCTATTCTGACATATGAGATTGTGTCACTCCACAACAAGTACAAATATGACTCTGTCATTGTCCATGTTGGTGTGAATGACCTGAGGCGTACCTCCCTGGACTATAAGTAAAGAGAAGTGGAAGAGCTCTCCGATCTTGTAGTCCAGGCAGGTATGACCCTAGCCCTGAGTAGCATTCTGCCATCGCCTCAAATGATACCACAGTACAAGGACAAAATTATTGACTTCAACAATTGGCTAAGCTTCTGGTGGCATTCTAAGGGGATCCAGTCTCTGTCTGCTTTGGATGACATGGTCGACAGACCACGATGCTTTGCCACAGATGACCTACACCTGTCGCCCCTGGTATTCCGGATACTGGCTAATGCTCTTGCTGCCCCTATAGTACTTTTCTTAGGCAAGGTTCAAATAACAATTTCACCACTGTAACAGGAACAGGCAAGCAAAAACTGAGGGTAATGCTACTCAATGCTAGAAGTCTAAATCTCAAAATGCACTCACTCGAGGCACTCCTTAAAATGGAGAACATCGATATCTGTGCAGTGACTGAGACCTGGTTCAAGCCTCCAGAAAGCACCCCTGCACTACCAGGCTATAACTCATACCACACTTTTCAGCCATGTAACCTGGACAGAAACACCAAAGGCAGAGGTATGTCCATATTCATTAAGGATATCCACACCTCCAGGCTAGTTGCTCAGCATGATGCATCTGAGGTTATCCAAATGCAACTAACTCTGGGCAAAACTGCAATCCAAATTGTAGCTTGCTACAGATCCCCCACCATGCCCCAGGATTTCCACTCCTCTTTTCTTGATGTACTGGAAAATATTAGGGTTCTACCAAACACCCTAATAATGGGCGAATTCAACTACCCCACCATTAACTGGGAAAACTACTCATGTACCAACTCCTTAGCTCAACGCTTTCTGGAATTCATAAACTCCAATGCCCTGGATCAACTTATCCACACCCCCACCAGGGGCAACAATATCCTAGACCTAGTCATTACCAACATGAGTGACTGGTGTTCCACACCTGAAGTCAACTCCTCATTGGTCCAATCCAACCATAAGCTAATCACCCTTGATATCCACATCCCGCTCCCCATTAAGGAAACCACGGTAAAAAAATTCTCCAAAGCCAACTTCATGCTTCTTAAGACAGAAGTGGTGAACTTCATGATACCCATGCAGATGGACAATACAGCTACAACTGCTGAATTGTACACAAATGCACTCTATAAGCACTTACACGAGTGCATGGATTGTGCTATCCCAAACAGGACCAAGAAGCTATCCTCCAAAAAAAGGAAGCCAATCTGGTGGTCCCCTGCCATAAACAAACTGTACAACAGAAGGAAGAAACTGTTGCAAAAGAGAGTAAAATCTCATGAGTGGAGGAGCTCCCTGGTCAACCTCAGTAAGAAGTTGAGATCCCTTATAAGATCCTCCAAAGCTAGCTACGAAAACAAAATCGCCACTAATTCTAAGGACAACCACAAAGCATTCTACAGCTATGTCAAGAATCTCAATGGCAACACTCAGATCTGCTCTGAGTTACAGCACAAAGGCACAAAAATTACAGAACCAACTGATATTGCCAACATCCTGGCAGATAGGTTCAGTGCTAACTTTACCCCCCCCTCACCCCCTAAAGGGCCCATATCTATACAGGAAGAATGCAGAGTCCCTGTAATCACAACTACACAGGTAAATGCTGCACTCTCTAAAGCCAAAAACACAGCATCCATGGGACTGGACAACATCCCAGGCTGCGTTTTACATGAACTTTAGAACAAACTGGCTCCCCACTTAAGCACCATGTTCAATAATAGCCTCACATCAGGCTTGTGCCCACTGAATGGTGCACAGCAACAGTTATCTCACTCCACAAAGGGGGAGCCATCACTGATCCCGGAAACTATCAACCTATTAGCCTGCCGAGCTTGGTCTGCAAGGCCATGGAACGTGTCATCATAGAACTCATAAACAAAGACATTGGTAACCTCTAAACTCTGGATCCCACCCAGTTCAGGTATATGAAAGGCAGATCATGCCTCCTGAACCTGATTGACTTCTTTGAGGCAGTCACCAAAGCCGTAGATGAGGGTAAGGTGGTTCATACAACCTATCTTGACCTCGCCAAGGCTTTCGACACCATCCCCCATTCTGTAATTATAGCTAAACTCACTAAAGTAGGTATAAATCCCTACATCACAAGATGGGTTGCCAACTGGCTCACTGAGAGAACCCACACTGTAAAAGTTGCAGACTCCAAACCTGACCTTAAAACAGTGACAAGTAGAGTACCACAGGGTTCCGTCCTGGGACCTCTCCTATTTGATATCTACTTCTCTGAAGTACAGGTTAACACAGAAGGCCTCTGGCTAACGAAGTCCGCAGATGACTGCAAACTCAGAGCCATAGTCAAGTCCCCAAATGATGTGGACATCCTACAGAAAGGACTTGCTGAGACAGATGCCTGGTGTCACAGCCATAGCCTCAAGCTCAATGCCAAAAAGTGCAGTGTTATCCCCTTTGGTAAAAACTCTGTACCCATGAACTACCACATAGGCAGAAATCTACTTAACACCAAATGTGTGATAAGAGACCTTCAGACCCAGGTGGACAGTAGCCTCTCCTATGATAGTCACATCGCCACAGTAGTCAGGAAGTCCTTCTACGTGGCACACCTCATCATAAAAGGGTTCTCATCCGGTAAAAAAGAGGTCATTGTTCCCCTCTACTCGACACTCATTAGACCCATTATAGAGTACAACGCCCCTTTTGGAATGTACCTCACAAGACATCTGCAGCAGTTGGAAAGGCCACAGAAGTACCTCACAAAGAGGATTACTGGTCTCAAACAAATGCCCTACACTGACCGCCTCAAAAAACTCCGGCTTTACTCCGTAGCATATCGCCTACTCCGAGGTGATCTCTGTCTAACATATAAAGCTATGCCAAACCCAGAACTGTTGAACATGCTACACCTAAAGAAATCCCAATCCCTCCGAGCTACATTCTCTAGGGACCTAAACCTTGTCACCACAATAAACGGGACATGCTGGAGGGATAGATTCCTTTCCTAGAGACTTCCCATACTCTGGAACAGGCTACCCATCTATGTCAAGCAAAGTTCTTCATTAGCACTCTTCAAGAAAAATCTTGATGAGTGGATGGGAAATAGGAAATACACCGCGGGGATCACTTCTGCTCGACAGTGGCACAGGAAAATAACTTTCTTGGGTGGCATAAGCCAGGGAACCATGTTGGCTAGGCTTACGTAGGCCCTTGGGCCGATAGCCTAGTACCTACCTAAGAACGTGTGTGTGTGTGGGTGTGTGTGTGTGTGTGTGTGTGTGTGTGTGTGTGTGTGTGTGTGTGTGTGTGTGTGTGTGTGTGTGTGTGTGTGTGTGTTATAGTACACCATGAAATGTCTGCTGGGGGAGGGGCACCATCCATGAGGCTGCTACTACATCAGTGGTGGATGTAGCCACACTCAGATATGGTTGGCAATGTGGTTGCGGTTATCAATGTAGTCGTGATGACAGCTCATCCAGCAGACATCATTCACATTCAGGTAGCGCCACAAGTTCTAGCCAGGGTCATGGAACTAGGAGTGTGACACATGGCAGAGGTAGCTTACATGGTTGGAGGATCAGTGATGAACTATATCCCTTACCATCTATTACCATCTATGTCTTGTAGCTGTACTGGATACCAGGGCATAGTGCTAGCACAAATGCTGTCACTGTGTTCCTGCAGACTTACACCAAGTACACCTCACGTAGACCGTGACACCCCCCCCCCACACACACACGAAATATTCTTCAAAACTGACTTCTTTTCATATGAAGCAGAATGTAAAGGATTAGTCCAGATAACATCACTTTAGATAGCAGATCTGTGAGACTCTGTATCTCTGATGCCATCCCTGTGTGAGGAATAAAGATGCCTTGTTGAAGTTCCAAGTAGTTTATTCAATTAAGTAAGTAGATGGAAGACTGTTCTTGTTGTAATATGTTACATTTAACAGGTTAGTTATTTAAACACAGTTACAGACAATGGTGGGAGGGTTCAGGGAGCTGATTTGAGGAAATCTGGGGGATGGAAAAACATGGAGCCAACCCCAAAGCTTAGAGGTTAGTCCCTTTGAATATTCCTGAAGGAGCCATGAGGGTTTACCAGGTCAACAGTCTATGGAACCTTATTCTTAATTAAAAGGTTTTTATTTTTAACAAACAAGAAAAATATGACAACACACCATGAGCTGCCACTATACAACTATATTTAAGAAAACACTTCTACCAGAGCTTCATCAGGTCCATCGAGTAGTTTGTAGATCAGTAACAATGCTTACTTTTACGAGGCTCTCACCAGATATGTTAGCCTATTTTGTAATGCATGTAATATGAGTGACTGTGTCTGCCTTTGGGGGAGGGGGCCTTGTATTCTTTGAAGCAAATTATGTAAGAGTTATTGCAGAATTTTTCCCATCTGACTTGTCCTCATCAGTTCTTGTATCACATGTAATACAATAGGCTGTGCCCACATTTATGGGCTCATATTTCCTGAAATACATTATGAAAAAAATAATCTGTTTCCTTTGGCAAAAAGTATTTCAGTGACTGCTTATAACAGACCCATACTGTATACATGACTAATGTGTTAATTTGCTATGTTCCCACAAGATTGATGTTGTTATAGTTTGTGAAACATGGTTAAAGAACAATGACTGGAAACCAGTTCTGTCAGGGTATAAATGTTTTTACTATAACAGACATTCTAACAAAAATCAGGTGGAGGTATTATGATAGGGATTAAAGATAGCTATGAGACTTGTGATTATTACATGTTCACTGATTAACACCAATACTATAGACTGTGTAACTGTGACAGTAAAGACAACCTTGGAACATATAACAATTGTTGGAGTGTACAGGCCACCAAAGTCAAGTGCAGATGACCTAGAGGAATTCATACATTTCTTACATGAAATACAGGAGGGAAGAATAACATTAACTGGGGACTTAAATTTACCAGAAACAGACTGGAATAATATTGATTCACAACATTAGTAAGGAAATTGTTCAGAGTATATTCAGGAACAACACATGCTTCAGATCGTAAAAAAACCTACCAGGGGATGGAATATACTAGCTATTGTTTGTATTCCCATAGAAATTACTGTAACTTCAAGTTTTACCACCATTGATGTGCAGTGATCATGGGGTCATAAAGGTTAATTTGTTGCTAGATAATTCTGCCAAACTGAAATCTAAACCAATGCACAGAAGGTTAATTACAGATTATAGGGAAGCAAAACAGTTACTATATAAAACTAACTGGAGTGAGGTGTTCAGTGGAAAAACTGCAGATGGAATGTGGAAAGTTTTGAAAGAGAAATTGAGTGCAAAAAGTCAAAAAAATGTTTAACATCAGGATCTAGGCACGCAACATCAGGGGGGTATATTTCCATAAGAACAAGATACCTGATTAATGTGAGAGACAAAAATATAAGAAATGGAAGAGAGATCAAACTACAACTTTGAAAATTGAAATAAACGAGCTGGACAAACAGATTAAGCATAGTGTTAGACAAGATCAAGAAAATTTTATAGAAAATTTATATAAAGATATTGAGCATAATAGGAAACCTTTTTATAGATACATAAGATGTGGAAAGAGTAAAGATACACTTATTGATAAACTGTGTGCAGATTCTAAAATTTATTCTCTGACACAACAGATTATAGATATATTTACAAAAATTTATGCAAAACAATTTGGTTCCACAAAAGGGGTGGTAAGTTGTCCTAGTGACATCCAGGTAACCCCAGATACTGGAATCAAATTAGATTACATTGAAAAAGAACTGTGCAAACTGGATCCAAACAAAGCCCATGGAGGAGATGGAATAAGTAACAATGACCTGAGAATACTTAAGCAAGAACTTACACAGCCATTACATTTATTATTCACTAGATCATATAAATATGGGGAGATTCCTCAAGATTGGAGACATACTTCTTAAACCTGTCTTTAAGGGAATGGGGAGTAGGACAAACCCAGACTCATATAGACCCTTAAGTCTACTTTCATGTGGAAAAATAATGGAGAATATAATGCTGGATAAGTTATTGCCAGAAATGGATAGGGTGGGACTTGAAACCATATATCAGCATGCATATGTTGAAAATAGATCTATTACCACTTGTAATATGATGTTCTATAACAATATAATAACAGCTATGAATGAAAAATTGTGCTATGATTTGATTTATATAGATTTAACTTCAGCATTTGACAGGGCCATGCACAAAACACTGATCAATAAATTAGTACAACTAGGTATTGGTGTACTGTTGATAAGATGGATAGCTGCATGGCTTACAAATGGCACATGGCAAGTATCACACACCAACTGGACAGGTGAAATCCTTGGTTACAGTCAGGGTGTCCCACAGGGATCTATCCTAGACCCTTACTTTTTTAGATTGTATCTTTCATACCTTACTTTTTCATCTGAGGTGTTCTACAGTCTATATGCTGACAACCTGAAATTGGGTAAACTGATTACAAGTGTTAAAGATAAGGCATGTCTGCAAAATAATTTGAATAAATTGACTATTTGGCACAGGAGAATAATATGTTGACAAATACATCAAAAACTAAGCATATGAGATTTGGGAGACATAAACTGAAAGGTGAATATGTAATACAGCACACAGTGATTGAAACTGTAGACTCATTTAAGGACCTGGGTATATGGGTAGATTCAGCTATGAGTTTTTCTAATCATATCAACCAATTGGCTAATGATAGTTATAGAACTATAGGTTGTATAAAAAGATTTATAAAGTCTAGGAAATCAAACATAATGAAATCATTGTTTGTTAGTTACATTAGACCCAAACATGAGTATGGAATAACAATATGGAAACCCTATAGGAAAACAAGCATGAATAAACTGGAAAGAGTACAGCGGAAATATACTAAGGGCATCCATGGATGTGAAAATCTAAGTTATTATGAAAGACTAAAATATCTAAACTTCTACAGTGTCTCTTACAGATATTTAAGAGGAGATCTTATTCAGGTATATAGGGCATTTAAGGACAGCTCCCTCTGGGAATGTTTGGGGTTATCAAAAAGTAATAGAGAATCGTCAGATAACATATGTAGAAGATACTATAGAAATGAGAAGTGTACTAATTGGTTCTCTGACAGAGTAGTTGATGCTTGGAACAGACTACCAAATTACATTAAAGCAAGTACTAGTTTAGATATTTTTAAGAACAGCTTGGACATTTATTATGGGAACAAGTGTTTTGGCATATTGGCAAGCTAGAAGGGCTTCAATGCCTGTGCTTGAAACATTTATATGTATGTATGTATGTATGTATGTATGTATGTATGTAATGTGATGAATATAAACCTTTTTATACGCAGGGGAGGTAGTCACTTAGAGCCACACTAGGTGAATCCTATTTGTTGAAAAATAATGCATCTGTGAAAACAGCTTACAGTGGAAACAAGTCATAGTGGTCATTTTACATACCTCATGGATGTGCACAAGTAAGAGGAAAAATGTAAGTACAGTTTGAGATGTTAGAACCATTTGTATAGGCTTTTCCTGCCCATAGAATAAAAATCCATCAAGTGGTAAACTGCAGACTATACAAAAAATGTAATAAAATAAGTATTGCAGATCTTTGAGCATAGGCAAAATATACCTATGGTGTAAAGAATATATTAGTGTGGTATGGTGTGGTGCCCTGGGTAACAATTTTTACTGTACTGCAGATTAAAGAAATTTTGTCAAATGTGGCCAAGTAGCTAGGACATCAATACCTGGTTGCAGTGGGGTATCTACAGTGAGCGGGAGAATGCCCCTGGTCTCAGAGTGTGGTTTTATGGTGTTCATGTCTGGGGGATTCACTATCAAGCCTCTTCCTGGGTTTAGCAGTAAGTGGGGGCTCTTCTGTTCAGATTCTTCCTCTCTTCAATTTCCAGCTGGTGAACTTAGGGTTCTTCTGTTCAGATTTTACATCTCTTTAGGTTCCAGTTGGTGAAGTTAGAGCAAAACAGGGTTAGATACCTCTGTGCCTGGGTAGATAAAGGCTGGAAACTGGGAGGGATCAGGTGGAAAATAGTTAAGCAATGTCCTGAGAGAGGGGGATAGCTGCATGGGGCCAAGGGCAAAGTTGGATGATGTAAGAAGCTGATGTAATCATATGTTTATAGGTTATTACTAGGCTAATGACCACTAGGGCCTTTACAAGCCTAGCCCTGCACACAAACCATTTGGGTCCCAAGTATCATCTGGGGGGGGCATGTTAGTAGGCAGGAAGCTAAGGATTTGTAGGGAGGGTGTTAGTTACTCACGCCTAGCAATCAAAAGAACCCCCAAGTCCCAGATCAGTAGTAGAAAGCATTGTTAAATACCTGAAAGTTGCTGTCTGTACACATTATGAGGTAAAAATAATTTTCAGGTTCTTGATAGTTACAGTTTAAGTTTGCACACATCTTGAGATCACTAACAAAAGAAAAAACAAAAATAAACAGAGTGGCTTGTTTCCAGTATTATTAGTTCACCAGATAAACCATATGAAGGTTGATACAGTGATCTACAAATCTAATTTCTCGATTGGCTTTTTCATATTAACAACAACAATTAGAGTTAATTACCAGTTAATGTCCAAGCCTTGGGTTAAACAGTACAGGTGTTTTAGCTGTATGATTTATTGTCTAGTTTCCTGAGTGCAAGAACATGTTTGATGAGCAGCTTTGGTATAGACCAGGGTGGTGGTGGGCAACCATCATGATCTGACAGCTTAACTCCATTTTTTGAGGATGTCATGTTTGTTTCCTTTGAGTGACCCATAGAGATCTTGTCCAGGATGTGGAAGTGGAAACATCCGTGGTCTAGGAATCCACAGTAGTGCTTAATTAGTTGTTTTTTTAGGATCTGGAGTATGACATGGAAAGTAGTTACTAGGCATGTAGTGTAGCAGACCATTAGGGACTCCAATCCAATACTCTCGACTGTGCTAAAGCACTGTCTGGTTAAGTGACTTGTTCAAGGTCATACAGTAGGCAAATGAAGGCTGACAGAATCAAACCTTGTACCACAGATAGTAGCGTATTAACAGCTTGTGACCTTAATCCTCTGGGCTTACTGCCAGACAAACTGAAGCAGACAATCAGAATTTTACTTTAGACATTTGTTAGTTAGGTAAGTCAGTGAATAGAAACCCTTTTTAGGATAGAACTTGGAGTAGAGGCTGGTTAAATGACTTGGTCAGAGTTATGCAGTAGATAAATGTTGGGGGAAAGAATCAAACATGGTGCCTTGGGTACAGAAGGCAGTTCAGCATCTTATTCCACTGTGATAACTGACTCTTTTACTACACAGCGCTTTGGTCCATGTGCAGCTCCAGCTATGTTTCAGAGCTTAGTGGATAAAATACCAAAGTCCCAAATATGATGCCTTACTGCATAGCTAGATGACACGGTCATCAGTTTAAAGTCCCAAACATGATGTCCTGCTGCATAGCTAGATGACAAGGTAATCAGTTCAAAGTCCCAAATATGATGTCCTGCATAGCTAGATGACAAGGTAATCAGTTCAAAGTCGAAAATATGATGCCCTGCTGCATAGCTAGATGACACTGTCATCAGTTCAAAGTCTCAAAGATGATGCCCTGCTGCATAGCTAGATGACACGATCATCAGTTCAACATCCCAAATATGATGCCCTACTGCATAGCTAGATGACACGGTCATCAGTTCAAAGTCCCAAATATGATGCCCTACTGCATAGCCAGATGACACGGTCATCAGTTCAAAGTCCCAAATATGATGCCCTGCTGCATAGCTAGATGACGCGGTCATTAGTTCAAAGTCCCAAATAGATGACACGGTCATCAGTTCAAAGTCCCGAATATGATGCCCTATTGCATAGCTAAATGACATGGTCATCAGTTCAAAGTCCCAAATATGATGCCCTACTGCATAGCTAGATGACACGGTCATCAGTTTAAAGTCCAAAATATGATGTCCTGCTGCATAGCTAGATGACACGGTCATCAGTTCAAAGTCCCAAATATGATGTCCTGCATAGCTAGATGACACGGTCATCAGTTCAAAGTCCCAAATATGATACCCTGTTGCATAGCTAGATGACACGGTCATCAGTTCAAAGTCCCAAATATGATGCCCTACTGCATAGCTAGATGACACGGTCATCAGTTCAAAGTCCCAAATATGATGCCCTACTGCATAGCTAGATAGCTAGATGACATGGTCATCTATTCAGATGGTTGGGAGTCATACTTACCAAAAATGCCGGCTGTGTTATAAATAATAAGAGAGGTGTGATTGACTATGAATGTTAAGAATGGTGGAACTCAAATATCTTAGATACCTTAAGGTGGAGGATGGTGATCTATATCTAAAAAACAAAACAGAGAGACTATAAAAATTGGCTTATATCCTCTACTGCATGACAGAGTTTTTACTCAATTTTGCAACTATTGCCTCTCCTTTGACAGATCTCATAAATTGGTCTCCTAAGGCAGATAGAGTATTTAAGGAACTGAAAATAATGCTATGATATTCTGACAGAATACCAGTAACTCATGTTATTAACAATTTTACCATGTGTATGCTTGTATGAGACAGAAGTTTGGGAGCAGTGTGTGTGTGCCAAGATATTTAAGGTGAAGAACACTTTGTATAGTGTAACAATTGGAAATTAACCAATGTTAAAAAGAGATATATAACCTAGGTGCTTTTATGTTAGTAATTGTAAATTGTTAATCTATGTTCTAACTTCTTGAGTACTTATTATACTTCTTATACGTGTTAAGTGTGGAGCTTTTCTCTCCTGGCCTCTGCTAAAAAATGGGGACAACTCAGTCAGACTAACCTGCTCAACAAATGTCAAATAAATAAATAAAATGGATATGACATTGTTAAACTCTCATAAAAATTAGGAAATTATTGTACTAGTTAGAAAAATGATTGTCAATCAGGCCTGTAGACAAGAAGTTTGTTCATCAAGTCAGAGGTTCTTCATATGGTTAAGTGTTAAATAAATTGTTAAAATCAGACTGTAAAAATCATTAGGCATTTTTAAAATGACAGTCAATAACAGACAGTAATGCAGGAAACTCAAGTATCTACTATACAAATATTCTAATGTACATTAGGAGGCAAAAAACCATACACAAACTTGTACAGAATTTTGTCTGGCTTTATTCAGGAAATACATGATATTTTATAGGGTTTACAATCAGCTTTTGCCCACCTCACTGACGTGGTCAGTGACAGGGTCTTTACATCATGACCATTCATAAGAAAAATGCTGATATTACAATTTTTTAAAGTTACTTTCCCATGAGAATATTACAGCCTTGCAAGCACCTGGTCAATCACAATGTCCTTCCGAGGATGTAGCCAATTCAAGGCTCTTAGATTAGCAATACAATGGATGAATGTCTCTTTAATACATTTCTTTGTCTCTCTGTTCACCAGCTGGACATTATCTCTGATAGTGCACAAGGCCATTCTTCTGGTGGAAGCAGGAAAAGATACACATGCACACAGATTCATTATTTTCTAACTTTGCAAAATAATCTTTACTGACAGAAATGAGCCAGCCGAGCTGCCAAGGCCAAGTTTCTAATCACACTGCAGCTTATGCTTCAAGCAATAATATGCAGTTCATTTCTACTATTATTCTAGTAAAACAGAATTAAATGCATTACATATTATACTATTTTTCAACCTTTGTACTTCATATATATTCGAGTACATTTATATATGCCTGACCACACAGCTTATATATGTCTGCATATATGTCTTTCTAACAGTTGATATATTGAATACATATTTTCTGACATTCTCCTCCTGTTAATGCATTTTATTCTATTAGAAACATAAACAATATTATTTCATTTCTTAGCTTTTTCCTTTGAGGACTTTCAGCTAAGCTAGTCATTGGTTTTATATTTCAGAAAAGCATTATCTGAAATTAATCTTTCAATTTTAACACTTTGGTAAAAGTTTCAGTAACAGATATATCAACAAATTTTTGATTAATCTTTTCATGCAGGGAATTTCACAGTAAACACATGCTCCTATTAGGAGTATACCCACACAAATAGCAATTAAATGTTTAATAGGATGGAACCCCACCCCCCCAAACAAATTCTGTGAAAAGTCCGTCAGTGGGTTTGGGTCTGGTTTAGTCATTGCTGATACTTGCTGAATTACCTCTAGGTGATTATTTGTCTCGTGACGATCCTCAGGGATAAAAGCACAGCATTCTTCTTCGTGTACCACCTCTTGCCGCTAGGGTGAAGTAAAGAGCCATTCGATTTTGTAGCACAACAGTTCTTATTGCATTCAGTTTATCAGTCACCAATTCTAGGGTGGAAAAAGTTGCATTGCTCATGACTTCTTGACAGCTTCCTCAGCTCCCAGATCGATTTGACTGCTCCATAGGCTGGTGGTATTTCTGCCCTGGATATAACACTGTTGCCCTAGTCCATATGAGTCAATTTACTTTTGTCTTTCACTGAATTATGGTCTTTTCAACCAGCTTCGATTTTACCAACTGGATTCACAGGTTTTTTCACTGGACCTTCAGATTTTCGAGCTGTTTTCCTTACGTTTTGTATCTTACCCAAAGGTAATTCTGCAGTATGTCTTATTGCTGAAACCAGATAACCCAAAAAACAACTACCGGCTCAACTCTCAGGTAACCATTTATATGCCTTTTTCCCACAAATAAAATTATTACTTTGGTACTAATTTATCCCTGCATGAAACATTTTTCTATCCTTAATAGACAATTGCTTAGTTAAGACTGGATTGTCACATACTGCATTTAATGTAGTTTTCATTGAACTCAGATATGAATTATGGTTAGTATTACAAACAGTACCCCCACTTTTGACTTTAATGTAACATTTATAAGACATTGTTATATTACCATTACTCCAGCCCACCTGGAGGGTATCACTTTGTAGAAACATACAACTCCTTTTTGTGTGACAGGTAAAAATAAAGCAATTTTGTCCTGTGATCTCACAGTTTTTGTATAAAAAAAACTTTCCAAAGTCTCATTTTATCCCCAGAGGGACAGTGGACATTACAGTCTTTATATGCTGTTGGTATAGCTGTACAAACCCAGCAATTTGAAAAGTTTATAGTCTCTGTATACACTTGCTTCATGGCCAGGTATGTGTTAAAGTTTGGATGCCAGTCTATAAACAGTTCATCACGTCTTCTCACTTTTACCGTGTGGTTGAGTGCAGAAAACCACAATAAGAGAAAAATTGTCATATTTAGTCAACAATGCACTGCCAAAGAAAATAATTATGCAATAGTTCTTGGGTTGCTCTGCTTTTTGTTTGCTTTACTCTTGGCCATTTTGCCCTTGTGTATCAGTCACAAAGTTCTTATTCAGCTGAAAGTTCTTTTGTCTGAAAAAGAGTTAAACTGCAAAACAGATTTATTTATTAACAGTTTCTTTATATAATTAGCTAGTGAACTGTCAGCCTCCAGCTCTGCAGGCATGAGAGCTTTTACTGAGGCACATAATATGCCCTTCCAAATATTACTTCAAAGGGGATCAAACCCTTTACATTTGTTACTGTTTTTATGCTCAGCAATGCTAGAGGTAAACAGCAAATCCAATTCTTCTGAGTCTCACTCATCAACTTCCTTAACTTGTTTTTTTTAAAATCCCATTGTACCTCCACCAGTCCTGCTGACTGTGGAAATCCCAAAAATCTCCCAAGTTGTTGAATTGTCTGATTGACAAAATGTGTCCCATTGCCACTATAGATTCTTTCCGTATGCCAAATCTAGGAATTATTTCCTTTACTAGGGCCTTTGCCACTGTTGCTGCATCCGATTCCTGGTTGGAAAAGCTTCTACCCATTTTGAAAACATATCTATGATCACTAAACAGTATTTCTTTCCTTCACATTTATTCAACTCTATGAAGTCCATACAAATAGTATGGAATGGATATGGTGGTGTAGGGAAACTCCCTTGCTTGTTTTTAAATGCTCCTTGTGCATGGTGCTTGTTACAAGTATGACAAGCTGCACAAAATTTTATTGTATAATTTATGTATCCATATGTTTGGAATATTTTATTTACTAACTGTACCATCCCCCCTGTTGAGACATGGCTCTGCCCATGGCTCAACAAAGCTGCATATCTAAATAAATTAGACGGCAATATTGTTTTTTTTTCCTTTGGAAATGTACAGTCCATTTTCAAAAATTGCACCTTGTTTTACCCAGTTTTGTTTTTCTGCTTTTGTAGTAAGCATTTGCATTGTTTTTAACATGTCTAAATCTAAAATCTCAAAGGGTTGTAATTTCTCATTCAAAAATAAAGTTTCTGAGTCTGAGGCTGCTTGCTTTGCAGCTGCATCAGCTCGTGCATTACCTTTTGAAATTTTATCCTGTTGTTTTGTATGAGCTACACATTTACAAATAGCTAATTTGGTAGGCAACTGAATAGATTCTAATAGCTCCAAAATAAATTGCGCATGATTAATAGGTTTTTCACTGGATGTAATTATCCCTCTATTTTCTTTATTGTTGTGCAAACACATGCACTGTAGAAAAAGCATACTGAATATCAGTATATATGTTTACTTTTTTGCCTTTTACTAAAATACATGCTCCTGTCAAAGCTACCAGTTCTGCTGCTTGAGCATACAAGTTGTGTGGCAAAGTTTGTGCTTCTAAAATTTTAGTGTCTGTAACTACTGCATACCCCACCAGATCTTTCCCTGTAGGACCCCTTCTGCATGAGCCATCCACGTAATATGTCACCTCAGCATCATCCAAGGGCATATCTGTAAGATCTTGTCTAGGTAAAGCTAACTGTTTATATGAGGTTGACTCAGCAGTATGGTCATACATGAAAGATGTCTAGCAGGAGAAAGGTATGCAACTTTTTCTTGTAGCAGAATTATTGCAACTGCATGAGGCATTTTCAATGTGAGAGGGTGGAATAACACCACTGAGGCTGGAGCCTGCACTGCCATTGCTGCTGCAACTACTGCTTGTACACAGTGAGGCAAAGATTGCACCACTGGGTCTAACTGTGATGAATAGTAAGCTATGGGGCATTGCTTATCCCTATGTTGTTGCTTTAATACTGATGTCATGTACCATTGCTTACAATCTATGGTCTAAAAAAAACCGTTTGTGATAACTTGGAAGTCTTAAAACTAATGAAGAAGCTATTAACTGCTTCAACCTGCAGAAAGCCATTTCTGCTTTTGTTTTTCATTGTAAAATAATTTGGTACCCAGCTCCAACAAAAATTAGTTGTACCTAAGAAAGACATTATTTCTTTTTTAGTTGTTGGTTTGGGTGCTTGCAAAATTGCTGTTTTTTTTTCTTTTTTCTTTCCCATTATCTAGTATTTTACCTTTATTGAATATCACATATCCCAGGTATCTAACCTGTGTTTTTTTTTCAAAGTTGTAACTTACTTCTGTTTACTTTGTGTCCTTGTATTACTAAAAATTTTAATAATGCTACTGTATCCACCCTGCACTGCTGCTGGGTGCTGCTAGCAAGATGTCATTTACATAAAGTAAAATTTGACTACCTTCTGGTGGGGTAAACCCTTCCAGGTTGCTAGCCATTTTTTGTGCAAATATTATTGGGCTCTCACAATATTTCTGTGGTAGTCGAGTATATGTATACCTTTTACCCTGAAATGTAAATGCAAACCAATATTGACTATCAGGATGTATAGGTATTGAAAAGAAAGCATTGCTTATATCTACCACAGTAAAATACTTCTGTTGTGGCTTTAAATCATTTAACAAGGTATGTGGGTCTGGCACCGTAGGTGCTCTAGGTATTACTGCATTATTTACAGCTCATAAATCTTGTACCATTTGCCATTTTCCCGTTTGCTTTTTTAACAGGAAATAGGTGTATCACATGGTGAATCAGGAGATTCTACCAGTACTCCTTTTTGAGTAATGCTGCTTATTATAGGCTTAATTTTTACTTTTGCATTCTTTTCCAAAATGTATTGTCTTTTCTGTGGTCTAAAAGCTGACTTTGGGGTAATTGTAACTGGTCCTGCTGCTTGAATAAGCCCTACATTTAACTTGCCTGTTGACCACAGAGTTGTTGGAATTTTACACAAGGCCTCTTTTTTTTTTTAATAAAAATGCTAATCAGCTGTCCTTACTAGATTGCAAGTGTACAGCTGTATGTGTCTGTGTCAACCAATTCAGTTTTTTGTTTTTGTATCTCTTGTTTTGACATTTTTAAATCAGTCTGTTCTCCCATTTTGTTACCTTTTTTTTTTTTTTGAGTCTGCCCATTTAACACTTTTGTTTTTTGTCAAGCTGACATGTGGCAGTCCATTAGACTTATACAATCTCATGAAATCCTGAGGTAATGAACAGCTTACTACACTGTTTCCCTCAGTATCCCAACATAAAGTTCGTAATATTAATCTGTCAGCAGGATTCTTACTTATATTCCTTATCAGGTCCTGGTGTGCTACAGTAGTATGGAGTACAATGTAACAAGTGCTGCTGATCAGTGTCAAGGGAGGGTACCTTACTGATGGCTACGTTTATCAGTTCTTTGGTTACTGCCCTTGGACCAGTCATAACTAGGTCCTGGCTGTACCAATAATAGGCTTCACCCTCTGATCACACCACAAAAGCATCCATTTGTCTTTGTGCTTTCATACCCTGCATGGTAGGAACTACTGCTATGCCAAATATCTGCACAAGGTCTCTTCCCAGTAAGTTTACTGGATATTTTTGCAGAAACTACAATTTTACTTTTCTGAGTCATACCTGAAACAGGGTCAGTTATTGCTATATTATGGGAAAGTGGTTTCCTGTATAGCTGTCCATTTGCTGCTTTTACTAATATAATCAGGTGATTCAGAATGTTTTGGTAACTTGAGGGGTGTATCAAAGTCCGTGACGCCCTGAGTCACACAGGAATTTGACCTTTTTCTCCACCAGAAGTGTTACTTGGTTTTGTATTTGCTAGGTAGAGCTCCAGGCTCAACAATGCTAAATCTAAAATTTTATTTTCATTTTTATCCTCTACATCTGTTTGTACTTCCTCTATTCCCTCTACTACATTCACATTTTCTTTTTGTTTATTAACCTTTCCTGATGATTTTTGGTTATTATCACTATCATATAGTCAGTCCACATCTCCTTTATCTTCTGTCATTGCTTTCTTATTTTGTTTATAGTCCCTAGCTAGATGCCCGTTTTATCTGACTGTGATACAAATACTTCAGCTCCGTCTTCAGCAGTGAAGACTTGTGCCTTTTTTTTCTTTTTACTATTGAAGTGTCTTTCAGTACGTCTAGCATACTCAAGTAAGGCTTGCAGCCTGCTTGTTCAGTGATCTATCATATGCCTTGTAATAAAGCTACTAACAGAGGCAATGCAACCTTTAAAAATGTATTTTTAATTGTTGTTTAAAGCATTTTAATAATCTAGCATAATATCCATCTACTGTCTCATTTTCCTGTTGTATGCATTAATTAATGCAAGTCCAGTCTGCTCTAAGTTTTCATTTTTTAGAGATTCTGTCTGTTAGACCTTTCACTCTGTTGTCTAAAAATGTTTCAGAATTTTTAAGCTTTTGTTTTTTACAATTTGCTTCCTCAATCCACCTATGTGCTTGAGGTATGCCTAGTTGGTGTTGTTTTTCTTTGCCTGACGCCCTGCATCAGATTAAAGCTTGTTTAAGGAGTTTAACTAGTGAAAGTTTATCTAGTTTACTATCAAATTTATAGTTGTTAACACATTTTGCAAAATATCTCACATTATCTGCTTACTGCAATTGCATATGCTTCACATTATCCGTTAGATCTTGTGATCTCTTAGTGCACTGATCTCCCATGTCTTAAAAAGACTGTTACGTAACCCTTCTCTTGTACCACGTGGTATCTTATTTCCCATATCCACAGTAGTGTCTAGAATGACTGTTTACTTTGCTTTGTTATTCCCTGATCTATGACTCAAGATACAATACTTCTCTCTCTCCCTGCTATAACAAACCTTAGCAATAGCACAGTGTAACCTGGTCCCTGATCTAAAACAAAGACAAAGAGGGAAATTCTTCTTACCTGAGCCTCCCGCTTACTGCTGTTTTGTCTTGTTGGGGCCCAGTCTTCCGCTTTTCAGCCACAGATCAGAAAGTGGACAGCCTCTTTACACACAACAATTCAGTCGGAGGTCTTTTCACTTTAAGAGGAACCATTTTGGTTGGCAGCTTCTCCTATTTATAACCACCCATGCACTCTGTGACCTGCAGCTTACCAAGGGAATTCCGGCACGATTAGGACCAAAATGTTAAATAAATTGTTAAAATCAGACTGTAAAAATCATTAGGCATTTTTAAAATGACAGTCAATAACAGACAGTAATGCAGGAAACTCAAGTATCTACTATACAAATATTCTAATGTACATTAGGAGGCAAAAAACCATACACAAACTTGTACAGAATTTTGTCTGGCTTTATTCAGGAAATACATGATATTTTATAGGGTTTACAATCAGCTTTTGCCCACCTCACTGACGTGGTCAGTGACAGGGTCTTTACATCATGACCATTCATAAGAAAAATGCTGATATTACAATTTTTAAAAAGTTACTTTCCCATGAGAATATTACAGCCTTGCAAGCACCTGGTCAATCACAATGTCCTTCCGAGGATGTAGCCAATTCAAGGCTCTTAGATTAGCTCGAATACAATGGATGAATGTCTCTTTAATACATTTCTTTGTCTCTCTGTTCACCAGCTGGACATTATCTCTGATAGTGCACAAGGCCATTCTTCTGGTGGAAGCAGGAAAAGATACACATGCACACAGATTCATTATTTTCTAACTTTGCAAAATAATCTTTACTGACAGAAATGAGCCAGCCGAGCTGCCAAGGCCAAGTTTCTAATCACACTGCAGCTTATGCTTCAAGCAATAATATGCGAGTTCATTTCTACTATTATTCTAGTAAAACAGAATTAAATGCATTACATATTATACTATTTTTCAACCTTTGTACTTCATATATATTCGAGTACATTTATATATGCCTGACCACACAGCTTATATATGTCTGCATATATGTCTTTCTAACAGTTGATATATTGAATACATATTTTTCTGACATTAAGCAAGGGCTCTGTCTAAGGATTCATGGTCCTTGAGTTGAGACAACCCAGTTGGGGCCTATAGTCGATGTACTCTAAGGTAAGTTCAGATGAAAATTTTGTTTGTAGAGCAGAAGGAAGGGCTTGCAAGGCCTGCATATGTGACTTTTAATTTGCAGAGTGTTTTTGGAAGGGCTGTATGGGACCGAACCTGTGTGGTAGAGATGCCTGTCTGGATTGTGAACTTAACTTCTAAGGTAGGGTAAATAATTTCTGAATTTGTTTCTTCAAATAAAGATGTGTTTTATTGTATTATCAAATATTGCTGATCACATTTGTCATGTCACATTACATTGTGGAAACCAATCGAAATCACATCTTAATCATTGAATATAACGCCACTGAAGCATGATTGCAAAGGAAAACCAACTGCTTTACAAAACCTATTGATAAACGTCTTCTCCTACAGTAAAGCCAAACCAGATCGCCATTACCTCACAGAGCGCATGCAAAACTACAGAATCGTTGTTTTTTTACATGGGGGCTCTCTCCCCATGCAATGTCCTTGCTTCACACCCCTAAGTTTAATATACTAACTCTACAGTCATACGATGGTCACCAAATGAAAATCACAGAATATTATTCTGTGGCTGACAACCCATTATATAGACTTAAATTAAACCTTTGATAGAGTCAAACACAAATCAATGACCAATAAATTAGAACAAGATGCTGATGCAATCTTGATAGGATGGATAGCTGCTTGACTTACAAATAGGATATGACAAGTATAATACAACAATTGGACAGGTGAAATTCTAGGTTACAATCAGTGTCCCACAGGGCTCTGTCCTAGGTCCTTACTTGTTTATGTTGTATCTTTCAAACCTAACTTTTTCATCCAGGTTGCTCTACAATCTGTATGCAGATGATGTGAAATTGGGTAAACTGATTACGTGTTACAGATGGGGACATGTCTGCAAAAGAACTTTACTAAACTGACCTTTTGAAATAGGTGAATAATATCCTGATAAATACATCATGACCACTCCATACATGTGCAATATGAACATCAGAATGTATCATACTACAACTGATGAAGTGCAATATTCTAAGCAATCACAACGTGAAGTCATGGTTTTGCAGTACCTGCTAGTATAATATTGTCCAATGTCTTCCTGTCCAGTTGTGGTAATTTGTTGGGCATTTAGGGAAACTATCTCTGGGGATGTTTGGAGTTATTAAAAAGTAGTACAGAACCAAAGATTATACAAGAATGCGAGATGTACAAATTAATTCTTTGACAAAGTAGCTGTTGCATGGAATAGATTGCCAAAACTGATTAAAGCAAGTACCAGTGCAGATATTTTTAAGAACAACTTGGACAATTATTATGGGAATAACTGTTTGGGTATATTGGTTAGAAGGCCTTTATTGCCTGTGCCTGAAATACTTGTATGTATGCATTTAACCCATTAGTTGACCATAGTATAATGGAATGAATTTAGACAGCAATAGTTTGTGCAGAAAAATGAAACAAATCACATACCTACTAAAAATGTTCCCTTTTATATACGTGTGCTGCCAGTGGTTTCAAGACTAACTCTAAGGAATCGGAAGAAATGTAACACAAAATAGGTAGAAAAGGCCGCAAACAGGAAAAAAAAACTGTTTCCATGACAAAATGACCTAGATGACCATGTGGCTGTAAGGAAACTTGCCACTTTTCAGTCTATTCACAATGACTAATTCTTTGCAAGAGAGAAAATCTTTAGAAAAGCTGACCTTTATTTTTTTACATAAACATCCTTGAGAGGGGGTGTATAATGGTTAAAGTACAATTTTCACTATAGCTAGAGTACTTTGCTAGTGCATGGAAACATGTAAATACTAATGCATGTTTAGAGCTGCACTGCCATAATTTTATAAGCGAGCACTTTCACATGGTCAGGGGGACACCACAGACCTTGGTGTAGTCAGCTACACCTGTCCAGAGTACCCCTGACCAATGAAAATTGTCAAACATACATTAATTTCTGTGACTTTACAGAACCCTGGCTTTTTTCTGCTGCAGCTACAGTAAAGTGCCTTCTGTGTCACCAGTGAAAGAGGACTTTTACAAGACACAAGTGGCATTACTATAGGTTCCTACCCATCCCATTTACCTCTGGGGCAAAAGTGCTAATCTGATGACAGATTTGTATTTAAGAGTACTAAAAATGTTTCATTGTCATAAATACAGATTTCTTATAATACTTCTGCATGCTTTCAGGAGCTTACAATGGCAATTTCCAGATCGTTCCATGCCTGCCTCACAAATAACGTATGTAGGTTACCACTAGATGAACAAGTTTTATTAGGAATCCAAGGGTAGATCCAGATACATTTTCTTATTACTGTGAGAAGTAAAATGCACCACTTCTGTTCCAATTTCCACTTGAGAAAGAATTCATGATGGAGGACAAATTTAGTATGATACCTTCTCAAGGTAGGGTCACTATAATAGCATTTGTGTTTTATCCCACCTTACATATGTCTTCCCTATCCTGAAATTTGAAAAGTAGTGTCTATCTTCTTTTCCTGCCAATATTAGCACAGATTTGCTCTGGATTACAGTGATCCAGGTATGTGTAGGGTTATATTTTATATTCCACTCTTTTTTAATGTTGTACATGTTCTTCTTGCCTGAATAAAAGGTTTTCTGTGTAGGTTTTTTAACTTTCAGAGATTTTTTATTTTGTTATTCAAAGAAGTTCATTTTGTACTTTCCTGTTACTGGCTATGATTAAATATATTAATAAATGGGGTCTATATCACATCATCGAACTCAATTTATTGAATACATAATCTTCGAATCATAATTGTCAAACTACCTATTCAGCAAATGACCTAATCATCAAAGTGGAATGCATTGAATGATTTTACTTGGCCAACACTGTGAAAGGTAAACTTTTTTTACAAGTAGCCCTCCTGCCCCTCCCCCTGCAAATTAAATATACCAACTCCGAGTTCACACTACAGTGAGGTAATGGGTAAATCATGGCTAGTCGGCATGTCAATCACACAATGTTTTTTTCAGGATGGCCAAGTAAAATCTTTTGATGAATTCTACTTTGATGATTATGTCATTCACTGAGTAGGTAACTCAACAATTAGGGTTCGACGATTACGTATTCGATAAATTAAGAGTTCATCAATGTAATATAGACCCAATAAATGTATACGCATTAGATAGCCCCCTAAAAACATTCATACATGATGTGTGATTTGTTCATGTTTTGATCACAGTGTTAAAGAACAACCCCAAAAAAACGGAAAAAATTTAAATACATATTTACAAAGGGGCCGAGTATATAGAGAAGGTCTTGTTGGAGTCTCGATATCCTTCACATTTTCATTTACTAAGACTGCCTTGTATGTTCTACTAACTTTTAGACATGTAAAAAGTTCATTCTTGTGTTGATGGTGGAGGGGGGACTTCAACAAGCACTATAAAAATTTAAGTCTAAACAGGTACCTAGGTGACTCCAACAAGGGTACAGAAGCTGGTGTTCCTCATAATTGTTTTAGAAGTTCAAGAGTCAAAGCTGCAGGTTTCCATCTGGGAATTTCTTGCCACATTAAAGAATAACCAATGTATGAAAAAAGGAATGAGACAGCAATCACTTCTTATAAATCAATGAGCTCTTTCATTCCTTTAATTAGTATACAGAACATCATCAGATCAATATCACAAAGAAAAGAACACCAATAAATACAGGAAAAATGTAGTAACTACATACCTTCAGTCAATGAATAATTAATTAATTCCCCTCTAAAGTTGTTAAAGTGATATAATATAATATAAAACTTTAGATAAAGAAAAATCAGCACAATAAATCATTAAATACATGACACATAAACGCTTCTAATACATTAAAAAGCATTCTGTGACATTGGCAAAAGCAAATGTGGTAAATAAATTCATATTCTGCCCTTCCTTAGTACAGACGTCCAGTACATTAAAAAACATTCCCAGACATCAGCAAATGCAAAAATAATAAGTTAATTCATAATATATCTGTCTGCCCTTAGTGCCAATAGACTAGATATGGAAATCTTATCATTAATTCCAGGTAAATGAGTAGCATTGAATAAAACTTGCCAGTATAACTATCTATATTGCAAAAATGCTGACCAGTTACCACCTCACATATTACTGTCCATTTTTTCTAAAACACAAAATACAAATGTATTAAAGTCAGGACACTCCAGTGCATGCTTGCTTAATGTGTTAATAATATATTTCTTTTTAATTGCATATATATATATATATATATACTGGTAAATTCTCTTTCTTAAATTTTTTTCTATCTTTTTCATAACTAGACAGTGTTTCTGGGTCACCCATGAAAATGGATACTTGCATCCATTGATCTTACCCAGTTAATAAAAAAGTAAAATAAAATCTACTGTTGAAAGTACTTAACCCCAAGTGCACTTTATATCTTCTCTGATTTGATTGTAAGAACCATATAACCATGAATTGGTCTGAAAGGAGTGTGAGCTGTAAAAGGAACTAAGATTACTTTGAAGAGTGTATTCTCTTTTCAAGAGCTTTCCAAGTACTAGTTATTTATTTATTTATTTTTTTTATCTCAGGCTGCTGTACCTGAGATTTCCATGACTCTGTAGCACAAAGTGACCAGCATGACTGACCTGCATGAAACAAGTGTACTCACTCCAGAATCCCCACCTTCACATTTATTGATTTATTTATTTATTCACTTGTATTTGTTAACCTTTAAAGTCTAGGGTTACTACCTGTCTCTCTTCATGTAAAACAGTTCCTGTTTGGGAAAAAAATTAAATAAAATTGGCAAATGTTTTAAGATTTTAGGACAAGAAGTATTTCATGCACATTCTTTAATAGTTGTACAAAACCATTATTTTGTATCTGAACACCTAAATACAGTTTTGCATGAAACATCGTCAGTATCTCAAATAATACAAGAGTACGCTTTTAGATTTGCTACAAAATAAAATTCAGTCCTTTACAATGGCTGTTGGCATGGCTTGCCCTGTATATCTCATACTTACACAAAAATGTCAATCTCTGGGCAACTGAAATGGTGGCACCCATTTAAAAGTCTGAATATAATCCCTTTGATTGAATATAATCCCTTTGATTGAATATAACCCCTTTGATTGAATATAATCCCTTTGATTGAATATAACCCCTTTGATTGAATATAATCCCTTTGATTGAATATAACCCCTTTGATTGAATATATTCCCTTTGATTGAATATAATCCCTTTACTGTGGAGGTGCAGTATGAAAATCACTAAACAAAATGTTCTTATATCAATTACAAACAGTTTTTGAGTATAATTATGAATATTAAATTAATAAGCCCCCAGTGATTACAAAATAAACAGATGTGTTCATGACAGTAGTGGACCCAGTGATAAGAGCAAACTTTACCCAGGATGCATTACTGTAGTAGGATGTAAACAGTTCTGATCCGGTCATACATGAAGCAGTAGCAGATGTAGATTAGCATGACAACCCATGAGCAAATTGTGATGCATAGGTTAGGAAGCAAGGTCGGCTTCATAAGGATAATATGAAAAAGAAATATGGACATGATAAAGAAAGAGAGATTTGATATGGTACAATATTTATGCAAAGGAGAAAGCCAAGTTAACTAAAATAGAGAAGGCAGTCTCAAAGATATTCGAAGAGAAATACAGGCAAAGCATCCCGATATGGTAAATTTCACAATAAAAAGATTAAGAGCCCAAAGATTTAATGTAGAAAAGATGATTAGTAAAGCAGAAGTTAAAGAAATAGAAGATGAAGTTATGGAGTGCCTGCGAAGTGAAGGATTTAATGTAGAAGGTCTAAAACAGATTACATTACAGCAGGATGGAGTGAGTCCTCAGAATAAGGAAAAGCAAGAAGATCAGGAGACGTGAAGAATAAATATGGACATGGGAAAGGAAAAGAGATTTAATATGGTGTAATATTTATGCAAAGGAGAAAGCAAAACTAACTAATACAAAAAGAGCAGCACCAAAGATATTTGAAGAAAAATATAGGGAAAGAAATCCGGATATGGAAAACTTTACAATACAAAAAATAAGAAGACTAAGAGGAAAAGTAGAAAAAGAGATTAGTAACGGAGAAGTCAAAGAAATAGAAACTGAGGTTATGGAACAGCTACAAACAGAAGGATTCAGTGTAGTAAATCAAGCACAGAAAGCACCACAACAGGGTAGAGCAATGGATATCCAAATTAAGGGAAAATCAGTGGAACAGGAAGCAATTGGTCAGGTGCCATATCAAGATATTTTAGAGCCTTCCACAGGAAACCAGTATAAACATTCACTTGAAGCTAGACAGCAAGGAAAGGAACAGGAAACTGTGATGCAGTCAATGTTGAGGAGTGATAGGCCAATGAGTTCCCATATGACAGAACAACATATGACACAGGATGAAACTGAAGAGAATGTGCCACAAGAAGATGTTATAGAACTTTCTATAGAATGCCCGCAGGAAATGGAAAACAAGGGATGTACCCTCAGTATGGAAGAAAATGAGTCAAGAGAAGAGTTGCTTGATTTAATAGACAAAGACAGCTATATCAAGATCAGTGAGAGGAATAGATCGCCAAAGGTCAGTAAAACCCCAAATGTTAGAAACTTGATAAAACAAATGAACACAGTAATTAGGACTGTCCATAGAGATCCATGTGATATAACAGAAGTAAACAGAATATATTACTGTGCTGCTAAATTAATAACTGATGAAGTTCTACCACAGGAACACAGGGTAGTGAGGGAAAAGAGGGGGAGAAAACGAATACCATCATCGAAATATCGAATAGAGAAAACTATAAAGCAACTAAGACAAGAAGTGTCACTGTTAGAAGATTATAGAAGAGGGAACAGATCAACAAAAATACTAAGAAAGATAGATGTGATAAAAGCAATGCGCAGTATTACTACAGACCAGGATCTATTATGTACTATTGGAGTTAACAAACTAACAATTTCAAAACAGGCAGAAAGACTTAGAAGATACGATGATAAATATAAGGGAAAAACATAAAATAAGCAAATTATTGATGACCCAAAAAAGTTTTATAGAGAATTGGGAAATAAGGTAAAGGAATTAAAAGACCTCCAAAAAAAAGAGGAAGTAGATACATGTTTTCATCTTTCGGCTTTTCCCGGTTAGGGATCGCCACAGCGGAACTCTGGTCCGCTAATGATTGGCAGTTGATTTTTACATACCGGCTTGCCAGGCCTGACGCACAACCTTCAACAAAGGTATGCCCATTCACACATGTCTCCACACAGAAGATGCTCTAGCTGAGAATCGAACCGGACAGCGTCTTACTGTGAGACGACAACGCTACCGCAGCACCACCACCATGGGTCTGACAGTCCAAACCCCATTAATAAAGAAAAAAACAAAAACAAATATCAGGTGTGTAGTTCGAGACCCAAGGGACCCATCTGACCTGCTGAATATAGATTGTAGTATATGATGCATGGAAGAAATGCGATAAATGGTGACTCTGGTACCTACACTGTGAAAGTAGGTTTACAAGAAGAGAAGTAAACAAACAACTGAAAAAAATACAATATAAAATGAAAAATGAAAAGTAAAAAATAAAATTAAAAAAAAAAAGAGGCAATTGGTGCGATAGCTCCACAAGTTTAAAAACCAACAGCTAAGCGCTTTCATCTGTGTTAACTATAAAACTCCCTGTATGTCGCTCTCAGCCCTTACCTCCCACCTAACCAGTATGGGATCTCTGTGCATTAACCCAAACACCATTGTACTGGGATATTTCAAATATGTCAGCACTAACTGAGAGACTTAGATATCTTCAAACATGTATGCCCACTAATTTCTAGAATTCATCATTTCAAACTCTCTGGGCCACTTAGGCTGCACCCCAACGAAAGGCAACAAAATCCTGGACTTGGTCCTTACCAATATGGAGCAGCTTTACTCCACATCAACTGTAACTTCTTCCATGGTTAATTTGGACCACAAATCAGTCACATTTGACTAGGATTAAAGCAAGAAGCATTTTCTAACACTATGATATTCACAGATTAAGACAAGGCTAAATCTGAGTGATGATTTAGCTAAATTCAGAAGTCCCTTCCATCTTGATAACCCCACTGCTTGTGTGGAATCCTTTACCACTAGCTGATAAGCACATGTAAAAGCTTCAGAGACACATCTGTCCCCCTCAGAAGTAAATATAATACTAAATTTAAAAATAAACCTCTGTAGTGGAATCCTAATATAAACAGGAACTATAATAGAAGAAAAAAAACTTCTTGCACACAAAAATAAATGTAACTGTCAGGGTGCCAATAATGATTTTGCTAAACTTAATAAGGAACTCCAAACCCTGATCAAATTCACCAGAACCAGACATCTGTTCATAAGTATTTACATGGCTAATGACCACAAGGGTCTTATAAAGCCTAGCCATGCATCCCGAATCTCTGACAAGTTCTGATACCCTCGATATGTGTAAGCAGGGGTTGGGAGATGAAACATTTACAAGCAGGGGCCTGGGAGATGAAACATTTACAAGCAGGGAGCTAAACCATTTCAGGTGTTGTCAGTGTCTAAGGGAGTCATAGATGCCAAACCAGGGGTAAATTTCATGTTCCCCATCCAATTGTCCATGTTGCACGTGAATTGGGTTAGGGAGGAACTCTACTTCACGAGGATGGAGAGCCTATCCCAGAGATGTGGTAATCTCTGGGATACATACCTGTCTCTCCAGTGGGTAATATTTATATCACAAGCAAGTTTTAAGTTTTTAGGATGGATAATTCTGGTGGTGTTTGTTTTGTGGATATGCTGGAGGTCCAAAAGAGTGTGGTCTGACAATGCTTTGTATGCCAGGCATAGATCTCTCATCAAAAGCCTGTAGGAGACAGAATGCAGGGATAGGGCCTTGAGGCAATCTGCATAGGACATGTTACTTATACCCTGTATTCTTTTAGTGAGGAACCTCTGTGGACATTCCAATTGTTGGATATGCCTGGCGAGGTATGTACCAAAGGGGGCCTTATACTCATTGATAGGTCTGTTGAATGCTATAACAGTGGAACAATGACTTCCTTGGACTTAGATGCCATGCCTTTGTTTATAAGTTGTGCAACACAGTATGATTTCCTCACTACTGTAGATACATGATGGTCAATGGCTAGATTATTGTCTATGTGTGTCCCTAAGTCCCTGACTACTGGGTCAACTCTAAGGGATGTGTTGTTAATATGATGATTACCAGGGCTGGATGCCTTCCTAAAGGATAGTATTATGCATTTCTTGACATGGGTCTGACAACAGTAGTCTGTGTCAGCCCTTCCTTAAGAACATTTGTCAGTGTGGGATTCAACGACAGCTTCTAATTTGCAATCATCTGCAAATTTAGTCAGCCAAAGACCATTGACTTTGGCCCTGACTTCAGAGAAGTAAATGCCAAAAAGGAGGGGTCCAAGAACTGACCTGAGGGACTCCACTCATGACTGTCCTCCTTGTAGAGTTGGACTCCCCAATTCTAACTTCCTGGGTCCTGTCTGTGAGCCAGATGGCTATCCACTGGATGACATACAGGTTTGTACCTAACCTCTTGAGTTTGTCAACAATGCCTGAGTAAGGTATTGTGTCAAATGCATTGGATAGGTCAAGGTAGGCAGTGTGAACCATTTTGACCTCATCCATTGCTTTGGTGACCTTCTCAAAGAAATCCACCAGGTTGAGTAGGCATGACCTGCTCTTGGCAAAACCAAATTGGGTTGGGTCCGGTGTCTGGAGGTTTACTATATCACTACTGATCATTTCCAAGATAATTCTTTCCATGGCTTTACATATAGGACTAGTGAGACTTCTGGGACTGTAGTTTCCAGGGTTTGTAGATGGCCCACCTTTGTGAAGAGGTTGACTGTTGCTATTATCCATTAATGAGGCATGAAGCCTGTTCGGGGGCTACAGTTAAATAGGAATTCTAGAGGGCCTGACAGGTTATGTTTCATGCTATTTAGAAGGCATCCTGGGATATTGTGTGGGCCCACTGATGCAGTGTTCTTGACCTTAGAGAGAGAGCATTAAGGACCTGTTCATAGCAAAAGGAGTTATATTTGATGATATGTCTTGAAGGAAGGTAGAGGGGGAGAGAGGGGTAAAGCTGGAGCTGAATTTATTGGCAGTAGGTTTGCTTTATCTTCTGGCTCAGTATAGGTGGCTCCATTTACAATGAGCTCTGCACACAGTTGTGTATTGCCTTTGAGGTTGAAGATGAAGCTAAAGAATGCTTTGTGGTTATCCTTGGCCTGACAGGCCAAATTTACATCAACCTTGGCTTTGGTAGACTTTATTTGACCTCTGAGTTGTTTGTTTAGTTCGATGAGAGGGCTTTTATCCTGCTGGTGCTGCACCCCCTGATTGTTGCCCTGATTTTCTTCCCTGTCTTATGCAGCCGACTGATTTTGTGATTCCACCAGGGAGGCTTGTGTTTTGAGTTAGTTCTGTATTTCTTCCCGGTGGGTACAGCTGCCTCTGTGCAGCTATTAACAGGCTTGTACAGGGTTTCTGTGAACAATTCTACATAGGCAGCAATGTTCCCAGGGTTTATGGGGTCTGAGATTTTGCTAGGTTATTACTTAATAGCAGAAGTTAGCCTTAGAGTGGTTCCTGAATATTCCAGGTTTAGCTGGGGGGTGCAGGTTTTATTTTTACTTCAAAGGAGACCACTTTGTGGTCTGATCTTACCAGGGAAGACAGTACAGTAGGGGGTATGCAGCACTCTCCCATATTAATGAGGACCAGATCCATTATAGTTGCACTCCTGGTTATTGTATTAACAATCTGGTCCTGGGAGTTTGTGTTTACAAAATCCAGTAATCTCTGTGCCTGTGCATTTGGTTTCATATAGTTAATAGTGGGGTAATTAAAGTCACCGATGAATATGGTATTGGGTTGGATGGTTAGTGTTTCTAATAAGTTTAAATACATGGGTATGGGTTTCCTGGGTCACAGAGGGGGACCTATAGCTTGCTAGGAAGTGGAATGGGATTTTGCCTATTGTGATTTGAATGTGTAGTAGCTCCAGTGCATTGTCCAGTTTGACCAGGCTTGAGGTATATTTATTTTTGATGTAAATCAAACCTCCTCCTTTAGTTTTTGTCTGTGACATGAGATAAAAACAACCACTCATGAAGGATAACCACAAAGCATTCTTTAACTATGTTATTTATTTCAGAAACAGTGCCCAGCATTGCACAGAGTAAGAGGAGACAGTCGATCTACTAGCGGGCAAATTTAGACTTCACCCCCTCTTTGCATAGTATAGTATCAGGGAAAAGAGTAGGGGGGGGCTTAAGTAGACAAATTCATTTATCATCTCAAGGCACTTCTGATATCTCCCTTAAGGGCAGAATTAGTAAATTTTCTCACACTGGAGAGAGGGTGACCCAGTTGATTTATTTGTTTAATTTGTTAACTGGGAAGGTTGGCTGGTCCATAGACCATTTTCAGCTATGTCTTGTCTCAGTTAGGCAACACTAGCGTATGTAAACATATATAGCGAATGTCTCTGAACAACACACTCACAAGAGCAGCAAAACAGAAAAATAAAATTAAATACGACAGTCCAGCCCACTCCAAAAGAATAGATTTATTACATTCTTCTAGTGCCTCGGCATTCACTGCCTTCAATGGAATAAAGTATCATACTAAATTCACCCTATATATACAATCAAATACATCAATTGACCAATTAATTACGGAATCAATTAAATAAGCACTTTCGAATTACAATATACATTCAAGCCATCAGGATTTAAAGTTGCAAATTTTTAAATAAATAGGGCTTCTTTATATAGAAGCCTCTCTTTAACATCTAAATAATCACATTGATCAATTTTCTCTAAAATAGTGCCCTGCAAACCACTTGGGTCACCCTTATGACATTTTAAAAAATGTTGTGCTACTGGGCTTTCAAGCTTACATTTCTTTATATCTCTCACGTGTTCCTGCAAGCGAAGCTTGAAAGCCCTTTTACTTTCCACTGTATAAAACTTGTTGCACAGACACTTTAATGCATAAACAATACATTCAATAGTACAGCAAAAATCCGATAACACATTACATTTTTCCCATTAATATGTTGAAAACGTTGTATAATATATTGACAAGAAATACATTTTCCACACGGAACAATTCCTACAATTTGTAAAGTATTTAATACCCTAAGACTAGGAGTTTGGAACTTGCTATGTACTAATCTGTCCTTAATACTACACCCTTTTCTAAAAGAGAATGTAGGTTTAGTACATCATTTAGCAAATTCTTTAAATTTGAGCAAGTAGCCCCAATTTTGTTTTATAATAGGAACTATTCTATCACTCAGTAAGTCATGTCATAACCATGTACATATTATTTGTTTCTTCTTTTACAACCTGGTTATGTTCTTGAGTATCCCCCGTGTTACTGTACATCTTATTTGTCTTCCTCACTTTGCTCAAAGCCTCACTTACAATGTTTTGTTCATAACCTCTCTGAATAAACATGTTTAAAGTCTTGTTATATTCAACTTCTAAATCTTCCTTATTATTACGTCTTTTCATTCTTATAAACTCACTGTATGGTAATGATTTTAGTAAGTAGGGGTGGACGGAAACTTGAGCCATGAAGAAAATGAATACCTTCAAACTTCCTACGCACAGAAGTAAAAATACTTTGACCAACAAGTCCCTTTAAATTTACATCCAAAAAGACTACTTGCTCACCACAAGCTGAAATATCAAACGTCAACCCAAATCTATTGGTATTAAGTTTGTTTACAAATGTGTCAACCTGATTTAAACCCCCTGTACATAAAAAAAAATAAGATTGTCTATGTATCTATAATAATAAAACACATTATTAGTAAAACATTCATCCTTGTACAGATATTCATTTTCCAACAAGCCCATCATAATATTGGCATACATAGGTGCATATGGAGCACCCATAGCTGTACCCTGTAATTGATGATACAAAGTTCCATTGAATTCAGAAAAATTATGCTGTAAACAAAAATGCAGAAGTTCAGTGATATACATTGACAGCGGACTATCGTCCATTGCACATTTTAGTGCCTCCAACCCATGCTTATGTTTAATGCTTGTATATAAACTATTGGCATCGATCACTAACCAATACATATTTTGATCCCAACGAATATTTTTCATTTTTCCCAAAAAATCAAAAGTATCTTGTATGTATGATAACTGTTTCTTCACTATTTTCAACAAATAATTATGAAGAAAAATCCCTATTCTATTTTAATATATAGCGAATAAACAACACAACCCCAGCAGACTATGTATAATGCATAAAATTAGTAAACAAGAGTAAAATTAGGTTAATGTGCGCACTAGAATCCTCTGAGCCAGTAAACTCCTACGTATTCATAATAGTCAAATGTGACTTTCAATACTTGTTTTTTTTTGTTATTATGTAGTAAAGCCTGAACATTTATATTCAATATTTAAGTATATTACTAATACATCTTTGTCTGATATTTTGTGTTTAGGATTGCTGTAAGGCTTGAGCCAACAAGTAAACTTGTTAGAAAACCCTTTCTAGAAAGGCCTTATACCTATGATTTTATTGAATGGTGGTCTTACTAGTGTGTATGGTGTCATCTGTGTTTTTATGGAGTGATTAATTCATATTTCTGTGTCTAGGTTTAAAGGCTAGTGGAAGACAGAGCAGTGTAATAACTTGAATGTTATACAGTTCAGCAGAAGTGCTGACCATTTTTATTGGGAATTGTTTGCTGTTTCCAGTTTGTAGAATTGATATTCTGTAGGATTTGCTAGGGTATAAACATATCTTATTAACTGCTACTATATATTGTGTGTGTGTGTGTGTGTGTGTGATTTTGTGTGTGTGTGTGCTGTACTGAACAAAAGATTGTTTGCAGTAGTTAAATGAAAGCAGCAAAATTAGATTGTTATAGGCCTTCTAGATTCCTGGTAAAGCAGGTTGGAGTGCTTGGACGCCATTTTGAATTGTGCTAGAACTTCAAGAGTTACATACTGCATAAGGAATGTTTGGCTTGAATAAGATACTTAGGTATCTTGCTGTGTTACTACTGGGAAAGGGTCTTCCTTCTGGGTCTTTAATGTTGAATGTGTTATTCTTAAGCTTTTATTTGGGGCCACGTAATATTGCTGTTGTTTTACTATATTTAATAGGTTTATAGGTAGGTATACAAGCCTAGCCATAACAATTCCCTGGCTATTTCTTCCCACAATATTTACTTCCCTGGACCCCTGTCTAGCAGGGTGACTGACGTGATCCCCAGGGTAAATTTCCTATCTCCCATCCAGTTGTCAAGGTTCCTTTTGAAGAGGGCCAATGAGGCGCTCTGCTTGACATGTATGGGCAGTCTATTCCAGAGTATGGGGAGTCTCTGGGTCAGGGACCTATCCTGCCAGCATGTTTTGTTCATTGTGATGACAAGGTTTAGGTCACTTGAGCATGTGGCTCTGATGGATTGGGATTTCTTTAAGTGTAGCATGTCCAACAGCTCAGGGTTTGACATGGCATTGTATGTTAAGCAGAGATCTCCTCTGAGTAGACGATATGCAACAGAGTATAGCTGGAGTTTTTTTTAGTAAATCAGCATAGGGCATCTGCTTTAGGCCAGTGATTCTTTTAGTGAGGTGTTTCTGCGGCCTTTCTAATGACGGTAATGTCTAATGTTTAATGACAGTAATGTCTAATGTTTAATGACTAATGTCTGTAGCCAGCCCCATATGTCTCTAAAGTCATTTTGTTTTTAAATGTAAATGTTGTACTTTAGCTAGTGAGGAGTCTGAGAAGTCTGAATTGAGAATAATGATGTGATATGTCACCTACATGTAACGTGCAGTTTATAGAAGGTCATGTGATATGTCACCTACATGTAACGTGCAGTTTGTAGAAGGTCATGTGATATGTCACCTACATGTAACATGCAGTTTGTAGAAGGTCATGTGATATGTCACCTACATGTAACGTGCAGTTTGTAGAAGGTCATGTGATATGTCACCTACATGTAACGTGCAGTTTGTAGAAGGTCATGTGATATGTCACCTACATGTAACGTGCAGTTTGTAGAAGGTCATGTGATATGTCACCTACATGTAACGTGCAGTTTGTAGAAGGTAACTCAAATGGTGAGCTGCTGATGAAGACAGAACATAGTAAAGGGTCCAGAATGGATTGGAATCCTACTGAGAAGTTTTCTTTATCAGGTGCTGGTATGATTTGATGGATCCCTGCTGCTGCTCTTAAAGTCTATGTTGAGGAGACATATTTGGTTATACTTTATAGCCCTTGTTAAGAACATATTTGGGATGTTTTCCCAATAGGTATTTAAAAATATGGGAGAAAAGGGGAAAATGATACATTCAGTTAAACAGATAATCACTTCCACAGCTTGGTTTGCTTCTACGAAATAAATCAGGAATGACCAGTGAAAACAATGCAGAGGAGAAAGTAGCAGGCACAGAGGGAGAGTGAACCAGTCCTGTTAGTCTTAGGGACAGCGACCATAACTCATGAAAGGGAGATTCTGTCTTTTCTGGCAGCAGTGGTTACTTCTGATCTTGAGCAAGAGACTACAAGACATGGTGGCCACTGGAACCACAACAGGATTTGTGCATGCGAACCTTTTCAAGGGTATTTATTCCTCTCACTACAGCACTACAGTTGGAGCAGCAACTACCTGTTATGCAATAAATGCTGGACTGCAGAACAATTCATAGAGTTCCCACACTATACAGGGTTAAGGGATAGTAATCACGGTTATTTTTTGTGCTAACAAAAGAAAGACTAGTGGAGACTCATTCTGGATTTTTCATGTTCAATTAGAATTACTAATCTTTTGCCAAAATCCTGTAAAATGGAGAGAAAAACATTACACACTATGCACATGCATAGGCAACTGAAATGTCGTGTGGTATCCGAGAAAAAATAAGTGTATGCTGACTGATACTAAAAAAGTATGAATTAATGTCAGAATTGAAATGGGAGTACATATCTTCTCATGAGTAATGTAAATTAAATGGTAATTGTCCATCTGTTATTCTTAATAACCTGCTAGTTTGACATGGGGCTGGAACTGGCTTAGCAGGTCACATTGAAGTATATTTAAACTAAAAGAAATCTCCCTAGTTAAGTATTAAAAAGGATGTGTAGATAAATATGTAAAAATGATAATTAAAATGTAAAGGAGAAGGATCTAAGATTGAGACAACATGAAAGAAGCGGCACAAGCTGGACAACAAATGTGGGAGACATGGAAGGATGTTTGAGATTCCTGGCATGTAAAATGACAGTTTGGGTTAGGGAGGTTTGTGAGGGCACAGCATCAGGGGGTCTGCAGGACAAAAAGGATATTCAGAGGAGACTAGAGGAGCTGGATATAGGACTGGACTGTTTAAAATGGTAAGAAACGGTAGAGTGGGCCTGGACAGGATGCAGCAGGAAATTCTTAGGATAGGGTGGTAAAAGGTATGGGGAGAAAGGTGATGGGAGAACATAGGCAGAGATTTTTCAGAGGAGTATGGGAAGTGGAATGGTATAAATTTAGGTGCCAGTACACAGTGATAGATGCAGTAATAAAAGAGAGTCAGCAGTGACATATGATAAAGATGGGGTGAAGCTGAGATTGCCATTCAGAAAATTATACAGTAAGGAGAGAAGAAAGTATGCGGTCAGAGACATGTACTCAGCCAGATGGAAGGGACAGGTAGAGAAAGGAACAGAATATAAAATAATGGAAAGAGCTTTCAGAAAAGTGAAAGATGTTTGGGAAAGGGATTAGAAAGTTCATGGCAGTGATACAACCACTGCAGACAGGAGAGCTGCCACAGTGAAATGAGGTGTTATATCATGGATAGGAGGAGCAGAAGCAAGGAACAAGAAATGAAGGGGGTAACAAACACTGTGGGGACAGAGAACGGAGATTTGGTAATCGGTGACCAATTCAGCAAGTGGATTAATAGACTTGTTAAAGGATGTGGGAGGCAAGATTGTAACAAATAGAAATTCTTTTCAGGACTTAGGCATGGCAAGACATTGCTAAAGGTGGTAATGGTGTTCATTAAGAGAGAGGGGGTAGATACATATTATTGTGCATATCAACAGTAATGACCTGTCAGAGGAGTGACACTGATAACACTATCTTACACTGAACTGCTCTAGCTATACTTCACATCACTTAACTGTCAGGAGTGGCACTGTTAATACCCTGTACCATTGTACTGCCCCAGCTATGCTGCACATCTGTTACCTTCCAGGAGTGGTAGTGATAATGCCCTAGGGCAATGTACTGTCCTACCAGTGCTGCCCATCTCCTACCTGTCAGGAGTGGCACTAACACCCAGTACCACTGTACTGCCCCAGCTATGCTGCACATCTGCTACTTTCCAGGAGTGGTAGTGATAATGCCCTAGGGCAATGTACTGTCCTACCAGTGCTGCCCATCTCCTACCTGTCAGGAGTGGCACTAACACCCTGTACCATTGTACTGCCCCAGCTATGCTGCACATCTGTTACCTTCCAGGTGTGGTAGTGATAATGCCCTAGGGCAACGTACTGTCCTACCAATGCTGCCCATCTCCTACCTGTCTGGAGAGATACTGATATCCTCTGGCACTGTACTGTCATGGCAGTGCTTCAGGTCTTCTGCTTTGCAGGGATGGCACTGATAATATCCTCTGATACTCCATTTTTCTGGCCATGCTACAGTTCCCTTACCTAATAGGCATGCCACTAATAATACCATTTCCCATTGTATTGTTCTGGCTAAATTGCAGGCATCCAACCTTGCAGGAGTAGCCCTGATAATGTCCTTTGATGCTGTATTGTCTTGTCTGTGCTGCAGGATACCCACCTGGACAAATGCCACTAATAATGTCCTTTGATATCATATGGTATTCCTCTCAATCTCCGGCACACACAATTAACTGCGCCCTCTTCAATGCACAAAGTATCACAAAAAAACCTGACTAAGTGAGTGTATTTCTCTCTTCCCACTAACCAGAAAATAGCTTCAATCACCGAATCATAGCTTAAAAAAATCACAAACCAAATTGCCAGCACATTCATCAACCATACATCTACACATATGACATCAGACCTTGTCCTAAGTCTGGAGAGGTGTCAGTTATGCTTTATACATCTAACCTTAGTCTTAGAATAATTGTACAAGCGAATGCTTCCACAGACCCTGACCCATACTGGATACCCATAAAGATTCTTTTCACCAAGACACATCCAATCCCTCTTGCCTCCATATACCTTCAGTCCCACTGTCTCCCTCTCCAATTCAAATCAGTCATAAATACAATTTCTCTCCATCACCCCCACAAAATGCAATATACTTATTCTAGGAAACTTTTAACTGTAATTTTCTTAGATCTATTGCCAACAATATGTCAGAATTTCTGGCCAGTCTAAACCTGATGCAACTAGCACCTGAGCCTACCTGACTCAACACACACTCATCCAACCATTCCACACTAGGTTTAGTTGTTATAAACAATCCTAAGTCTATCTGTTACCATCTTACCTAGCCATCCACCCCCAGTGTTCAGTGGCCGCTGCCCCTTAACTTTCACTACATACAACCAAAACCTTACACCTTCCCCCAAGCTTGTTATAGTTAGTTCATAATCCACTCATAGGACTGTTAACCTAAAACACCAGTTATCAAGACTCACTTTGACTTCTTTTTCTTTTGGTAGCTCCTGTTAGGGCTCACCACAGTGGATCATCTGTTTCCCTTTCTACCTTTCTTCTGCATCTTGCTCTGTCACACCAAACACCTGCATGTCCTCCCTTACCACATCCATAAACCTTATCTTAGGCCTTCCTATTTTCCTCTTACCTGGAAGCTCCATCCTTAGCATCCTTCTCCCAATATTCCCAATATCCCTCCTCAGCACATGTCCAAACCAATGAAATCTCACCCCACTGGCTTTGTTTCCAAACCGTCCAAACTAAGCCAACCCTCTAATATACTTGTTTCTAATCCTGTCCATCCTCGTCACACCCAATACAAATCTGAACATCTTTAACCCTGCCACCTCCAGCTTTAACACCTGTCTTTTCATCAGTGGCACCATCTCCAACCCATACAACATAGCTGGTCTCACTACCATCTTGCAGACCTTCCCTTTTATACTTACTGGTACCCATCTGTCAAAAATCACTCCTGACAGTCTTGTCCACCCACTCCACCTGCCTGCACTCTCTTCCACACTCACCATTACTCTGAACTGTTGATCCCAAATATTTAAACTCATCCACCTTCGCCAGCTCTAGTCCCCACATCCTCACCATTCCTCTTTCTTCCCTCTCATTCACACATATATATATTCTGTCTTAGTCCTACTGACCTTCATTCCTGTCCTCTCTAGAGCATATCTCCACCTCTCCAGGGTCTCCTCAACCTGTTCCCTACCCTCACTACAGATCACAATGTCATCCACAAACATCATAGTTCAAGGGGACTCCTGTCTGATCTCGTTTGTCAACTTGTCCATCACCATTGCAAATAAGGAAGGGCTCAGAACTGATCCTTGATGTAATCCCACCTCCACCTTGAATGCATCCGTCACTCTTACAGCAGACCTCACTGCTGTCACACTGCCCTTGTACATATCAAGACTCAGTTGGACAACAATCCTTAACATGTGGGATCCAGATGATTCATAACTCAAGCCTTCCTCACCCTTTAGGAGAAATGCTGTCCTCCAGTAACATACTTTTTAAATCCACTAAAATTAATTGTATGACTAGAAAACTCAAACAACTCCTACATTACTGAGATGATGCTTGGTCTAAGTGGAAAGAAAACCCTGCCACTCAGTCTAGTTTTCACTTTACCACACTCCAAAAGCTTGTCAAACAAGCTATCCATAGACATAAGAATGTTTATTATAAGTCTAACAGCATTCCCTCCTGAGCAAACCTAAACATTTCTGGCATGAAATAAACCTACTCAGAGGACATAACCCATTCAGTAATTAGCCATGCAGAATGCCAAACTGCACCAGCACCAATCTTACAACCATAGATTTTATCCATGAATTTACTAGCCTACCAAAAGTCTCCACTCACCACCCCAACTCCTTCCCTCAGACACAAAGATTTATAAATTCTGACAGACCAGATTCTCACTGTCTCTTCACCTGATTTAGACAACATGTACCCTTGGTTCATCCATCTATGCAAAGACTTCCTAGCCATTTCCCTTGCTAACACTTATAAGTTCTGTCTAACAAACATCATGCCCAACATCTGAAAAATAAGCTCTAACAATATATATTCCAAAACAGAAGAAGCAAGAAAAACCCTCCCACTAATGTCCAATTTCTATTTTCCTTACTCTTTGGAAAATCCTAGAAAAAAATAATCCACACTCAATTGACAGACTATATCCATCAATATCACATTCTCTACAAAAAGCAACATGGGTTCTGGGGAGTGGTCGCAGTACCGTAACAGCTTCCTGGACCATAACTGCTGAAATCCTGACAAGCATGGACAATGGAAATCTTACCAAGGCAGTCTTCACTGATTGAACAAAAACATTCAACCCAAATGGCCAGTCACTGTTACTAGACAAACTAAAAGAAATAAATTCCTACCCTGGTTTAAAAAATTCCTTTCCAACAAATCTTTTAAAGTGGTATTACGACTCTCATTGTCTATTGCAACGCCAGTCTTTAAATACAGTATGTCCCTCAAGGATTCATCCTTGAAATTCTTGTATTCTGTATATTCATATCTTCTGCTTCCATTTAAAAAAAATGAAAATGTATAGAGCACCTGAGTATAATTTTGGGCACGTGTTCAGACAAGATGACGTGCATTTGTCAAGATCGGGGAAGACAATTTTTGCAGTAGAAATTTTGCGATATTTGACCAACACAAGTTTTTCTTATTGGAAAATTTGCTACGTTCCTAAAAGATTGATGTTGTTATTGTTTTTGAAATATGGTTAAAGAACAGTGACTGGAAACCAGTTATGTCAGGGTATAAATGTTTTTACTGTAACATTCTCACAAAAAATAGGTGGAGGTGTTATGATAGGGATTAAAGATAGCTATGAGGCCTGTGATTATAACATGTTCAATGATAACACCAATATTATAGACTGTGTGACTGTGACAATAAGGACAACCCTGGAACATATAACAATTGTTGGAGTGTATTGACCACCAAAGTCAAGTGCAGATGACCTAGAGGAATTCATACATTTGTTGTAGTGAAACACAGGAGGGAAGAATAATATTACCTGGGGACTTAAATTTACCAGAAACAGACTGGAATACTATTGATTCAACAACATCAGTAAGGAAATTATTCACAACTTATGTTCAGGAACAGCAACTGCTTCAGATCGTAAAAAAAAACCTCTAAGGGAACAGAACATACTAAATGTTGTTTGCATCGCTAAACAAATTACTGTTACTTCATGTCAAATGTTCCCACTGTTGATGTGCCATGATCATGAGGTTATAAATGTTAATTTGTTGCTAGATAATTCTGCCAAACTGAAATCTAAACAAATACACAGAAGATTAATTACAGATTATACGGAAGCAAAACAGTATCTATGTAAAAGTATTAGAGTGAGGTGTTCAGTAGGAAAACTGCAGAAGGAATGAGGAAGGTTTTGAAAGAGAATTTGTTTGAATGCAAAAAATAAAAAAATGATTAAGATCAGGATCTAGGCACACAACGTCAGGGGGGTGTATCTCCATAAGAACGAGATACCCGATTACGGTGAGAGACACAACAGATAAGAAATGGGAAATAACTTTAACTACAACTTTGAAAACTGAAATAAACAAACTGGACTAACAAATTAAGCATAGTGTGAGACAAGATAAAGAACATTTTGAAGAAAATTTATTTAAAGATATTAAGCATAATAGTAGACCATTTTATAGATACATAAGAAGTGGAAGGTGTAAAGACATACAAATCGATAAACTGCCCCCAGGATTCATGAAACTTGCGCCAGGTGCAGCCGTAGCATTGGCATTCTAACACCAAAGATGGCCACTGAGCAATTCAGGTACGAGCTGTTTCCACATGCACTACCTGCGTACGCTACGCCAGCACAACTCCCGAGCCTTGTATGCTAATTACCACATGTGCAGCAGTGTAGCATGCAAATGAAGGTATGTAGCGATTCAGGAAGTGGTGCAGGCATAGTGTAAGCATGCAGAAATGTAAACCGTAGAAAACGGTTTGCATTTTTGCAAACATAAAATGCAGCCATGACAGCTACCCAAACACATGTATTATATTGTTAATATATGCCAATGGCTAAACATATAGCCATTGGCATAAAAAATGTACAAAATATAAAATTAACATTTAATATATATAGTCGCACTATCGCGATGTGGAAGCGCAGGGCAGCGGTGCGCAAAGGGGATCGCAAGGAATATATAAAAATATAGAATAAAACCGCAATGAAACACATATCACAATTTCCCCATAATAGTCAATGGCAGGCATGCTACACCATATTCATGGCACAAGGGTTGCTAAGGGGCAGTGACAGTGTTATGCGCAGCAGCTAGGAATTAGTAGGCAGTGCCATGCAAATGAGAGGAGTAATAGTGAATCGCAGATTCCCCGCTGGTGTAAGGATGCACCTCACAGCATAGCGTTATAACACCGAGGTGTGCCCTTGAGATAAAGATGACATCAAGAAAGGGGTGTGTCGTCATTGCTGTAAGCACATTGGAGCATTGCTAAACTGGTTTGCCCCTAGCTCAGCAAAGCTGCAGGATAGGGGTGTGTCAAATTGCCCATAGCTATGCTTAGCTGAGAGTACACAAGGTAACCGAGTATGCATGTGAACGGAGAAGAAAACGTGCGTAAACCCTGTAAACCTGCACTGCAGCTGAAACAGGAAGGATATAATAAAGAAATAAGGAAATGCTGCAGCAGTGAAATTGGAATACAAATGACTAATTAACACCTAGGGGCCTACAGTGGACCATTGACAACAGCTAACAAGGCTGCAAGCAGCTACCTGAAGAGCAGGGAAGGGGAGGGGCTGTGCTGCAAAGAAAACAGCAAAGTGTCAAAGCAGAACAAAGCCGATATGCAGTATATCAGCTACAAGGCACATTTTACCATGACTGGGTAGGGAAAGTACAAAACAAGAAAGATGGCAGGTGGATGCATGCCTGATAATAGGAGGGGATCCAGGTCTAAAAGTGAATTAAAGGGCAAGAGATTAATCAAGGCAGGCAAGTCGATCTCCACAGTAAAGGCCCCACACTTGCAGTACTCATTGCAAAACCCATAATTAAGACACGCAGCAGCTGGAATAGCTCATACACACCCATTTACATCAACAGCATCCATAGCACAATACTATAAAGTGTGAAAGCACCTCACACACATTTGTGTATTCCCATACACTCTGCACCGGTGATGTGTACAGACGGGGAACTTTTATTATGTACATGTTAGGGGCTGCCATAGCTTTGATCCACCAGCATGTGTTGGAGACTGAAGGTGGTGTGGAGGATGATGCACATGACCACCTCAGGCACCAGAGGAGGAGGAGAAGAGTGTTCAAACCCAGGGTAACCTACCAAGGGCTACATGATCTGGTGATAGTAGAGCATTACAGAGTGGTCAGGGACACCCTACAGCAACTTGTGGAGCTGTGCAGGCCACGCCTCAGAGCCAGAACAGACTGAGGGGAACCTATCCCAGTGGATATGAAGGTATGTGTAAGCCTGAGAATACTAGCTACAGGTACTTTTCAAAGACCAACTGGGGATATCATGGGGATCTCACAGGCATCAGCATCCAGGGTACTACACCATTTCCTGGATGCCATATTACCACATGCCAATGAGCACATATACTTCCCCTGAATGCAGGAGGAGTTGGCCAGCAATATGTGTCTCTTCCACCGTGTGGCAGAATACCCAGAGGTACTGGGTGCAATAGACTGCACGCACATACACATCAAGTCACCACCCGGTGAGCAGGGTAGGCGCGACATAAACCGCAAGGGATACCCCTCTATCAACTGCCAGGTCATGTGCAATGCCCAAGGCATTATCATGGATGTGTGTGCTGACAGCCCTGGAAGCTATCACGACTCCCACATCTGGCATGCCTCACAGCTGTATCTGTTATTTGCCAGGAGGGACATCCCAAATGGCCACCTGGTGGGGGATGCTGGCTATGCACTGGAACTGTGGATGATGACTCCCATCAGAAATGCACACACACCCATGCAGGAATGCCATAATGAGGCATACTCACAAACCAGAATCATCATAGAATGTGTGTTTGGGATGCTGAAATCATGGTTCCATTGCTTGGACATATCTGGTGGAGCCTTGCAGTACTCTCAAGGAACATGTGCCCACATCTTCATAGTATGTGCCATGCTACACAGTATGATCCTGTGGAAACAGCTGCAGCAGGGACATAATGGTGAAGGCCCTCACTGCCCACCACCATTGCCAAGGGTCCCACAGGCACAGAGGTACTCAGACCATGAACACCCTGAGACAGTCCCAGTAGGCAGATGGAGGTGTGCCCAGTATGCCCATGCCTTGGCAAAGAGGGAATGTATAGCACACACACTGATAGTGTAGGTATCTAGGGACTGACACCCTTCTCCACCTGCACACACAGTAAAAATGGATGGCACACACACACACGACCACCTGTAAATTGTCATGTATAGGCAGTCTACTGTGTACATCCAACATAGGCAGCCCTCAACTATTGCACACACAACAGACATTGGCACAAGGTAAGTCAACACCTGAACAGTAAATTAAACTATCAGCATATGCAGATACTGTATGCATAGATTCATAGGTAGGTACTTGGCCAACTGCCAGAGGCCATTCATAAGGCCAGCCAAAATGTGTCAGCTTTTGCCACCCCGTTGATTCATTAACTGTCCCTCTGTGGAGCAGAGCCAATGGTGGGATCCCTGGGGTGCATCTACTGTTCCCCATCCACCCTTCAAATTTTTCTCTTGCATAGTGTTAGTGAGGGGCTCTGTATAATGTAGTTAGAGATGTTGTTCCAAAGTATGGGGAGTGTCTGTGACAGGAAGTTGTCCCTCCAGCATCTTCCAGTTATTGTTGTGGCAAGGTTCAGCTCACTGCAGTGTGTGGCTCACTGTGACATGGATTCCCATAGGGAGAGCATATCCATCAAGTCTGAGTTCGACATGGCTGTGTTGGCCAGCGGAGATCATCTCTGGGTAAACGAGATGCCACTGAGTAAAGCAGGAGTTTATTCAGTCTGGATGTATAGGCCATATGTTGGAGGCCAGTATTCCCTTTGGCGAGGTACATTCGTGGACCCCCCAACTGTTGGACGTGTCTTCTGAGGTACATCCCACATGGGTTATTATACCCTATGGTGGGACTGATGAGTGATGAGTAAAGTGGAACTATAACCCCAGTATGTCTAGATGGAAATCCTTTAGTAATCAGATGGCCTACATAGAAGGATGTCCTAACTACTGTGGAGATATGATTGGCAAAGGGGAGATCACTATCTACCTTAGTCCCCAGATACCCCATTACCTCGTCTGTATTAAAGTGGCTGCCACTTATGTGTTAATATGTGGGTGCCATTTCCACAGTGGAATGACCATGCAGTTAGTGGCACTTGGTTGGAGGCCGTGTCGTTGGCACCCTGTGACGTTCTCTGTGAGGCCCGTTGAGGATTGTCTGTGTCAGCTGGACTATCAATCATGGCTCCCAGTTTGCAGTCATTGCCAAACATGGTCTGCTGTAGTCCACCTGTGTTTGACTGTACCTCTGAGACGTATATGCCAAACAGTAGGGCTCCCAGGACTGAGTCCTGTGGGACACCAGTTGTGACTGTTCAAGAGTTGGACCTGGAGACCGCTAGTCGTACCATGTGGGTTCTGTGTGTAAGCCTGCTGGCAACCCAACCTTTGATGTATGGGTGAATGTACAGGTTGGTGTGTTTATCAATAATACCTGAAAGGAGCATGGTGTCAAAAGCCTTGTTGAGGTCCAGGTAGTATGTGTGAACCACCTCCCCCATCATCTAATGTCGTGTTGACTGTATGTAAGACGTCAAACAGGTTCAGTAGGTATGAACTGCACTCAACCAAGCTGACCTGGGTTGGGTCACGTGTTCAGAGGTTACCAATGTCATTGTTAATGAGTGCCATGAGGATGCAAACCATACCATTGCAGAGCAGGCTAGTCAGGCTTATTGGGTGGTAGTTACCATGGTCAGTTGTGATTCTACCTTGATGGAGTTGAATAGCCATTGCCACGGGCCATTGTATGAGCATGTAGCCTGTGGAGAGGCTGAGGTAGGAATGCTTAATTAGGTGGGGGGCAGGTTGTCTTGTACAGTTTGCAAGATGCAGTCTGGGTCAACATCTGCCTCCATTGATGCTGTGTTCTGCTGTTAGAGAGGGCCATTTCCACCTGTGTGTCTCTGATGGTTGGGATACTGTACCTTTCGGGTAGTGTTGTGGGCTCTTTAGGGGGTGAAGTATGCAACGAATGTATCTGCAAGGATGTTGGCAATATCAGTAGGGTCAGCATATTTTTTGCAATATTTCACCGGCACAGTGCAAATCTGTGTGTCACCACAAAGATCCTTGACATAGCCAAAGAAGGCTTTGTGGTTATCTTTCGAATCCTTGTGTATTCTCCTGCTGATGTTAGCCTTAGATTATGTCATGAGGGACCTACATATCATACTAATAGTGGTCACGGATGTCTGCCCTTCATGGGTTTTGCTGTGTGTCTGGAACACTGTCCTACTTCTGTAGTCTAGCCTGTTGATTGTAGAGGACCACCAGATCAGTGTCCTTGTCTAGGAAGAGTGAGTCTTGGTTTACCAGTGATGGCATGATCCATACATCCATGTAGGTGCTTATAGACTGCATTTGTAAATCTGTCTGTATCTTGAGCAGTGTTTCCCCTTAGCGTGGGGGCTGTGAAACCCCCCCCCAACCTGTCACTAGTAGTGTAAATTTAGCTGTAGGAAAGGTATACCCTGTGGTATCCGTGGGTGGGTGAGTTGCTTGGGTGTGGAAACAGTGAATAGTTCATGGTCAGATCTAACCAGTGACTGGTTAACCTCCACTGTGATGTACCTGTTGCCCATGTTGGCGATGACCACATCTAGTAGTTTCCATCCCACTTTAGGGAGGTTACCACCTGATACAGGGCATATGAGGTGATACATTCCAGGAAGCACTGGGCCTGGAAGTGAGTACCAGAGTACGTTTCCCAGTTAATGGTAGGGTAGTTGACATTGACCAATGCCAGGGTGTGCATTAGGACTGTCATGTTCTCCACTGTCTCCAGGTAGGTGGAGTGGAGGTCCTGGGTCATGGAGGGTGATCCAAAGCAGGCCACATTTCACATTGCAGTTGTGGCTGATGTTAGCTGGACATGGATGATCACAGAGGTAGCATGCTGTCCCACTAACCTGGAGGTGTAGGTATCCCTGATGAATATGGATACAGCCCCTCCATGTCTTTCAGTCCATGTTCTGTGGCTGAAATGTGTGATATGGATTGTAGTCTGGTAGTGCTCTTGTGCTCTCAGGAGCCTTAAGACAGATTTCAGTTAATGCACATATGTTGATGTTGTCCATCCTGAGGAGTGCTGTGAGTGCGTGCATGTTGTGATCACAACCCCTGGTGCTGAGTAGCATAATCCTCATCGAATCTGCTATTGTGCTGTTTACGGAGTTGGTATTCACCTTCAAGACTCTCCTAAATAAGGCACCATGGGGGCGCCAATAGCCTTGGCCAGTATTCCAAAGCCTAAGGCTGACACATATGCTGGTATGGTATCATTGCATGCATGTTCCCCATCTGTGCTTGTTTTTCATCTCCCCTGTAGGTAACCTACTGGTAAGCAATAGAAAGCCTTAAACGTATACAAGTCTTCTAGCTTCCAAGATAGGCTTTTGGAGTGACTAAGTATCAGTGTTCTGTATGTTCTTGCTGTACTTAACTGTTTCCTGACTACAGGATGATTTCTCACTGTATATTGTGATCTGAAGGTCTGTTTATTCACATATTATGGCTGTGATGGCCTGCACATTAGAGGTTCACAGATAGCCTACTACCTATCTGCCCAAGGGCAATTAGAAGCATAGCTACAGTGTGTTGGCTTTCCCTGCACTATTAATGAAGTAACTGAGCCTCTGTCAAGCATAGCCAATGAAGCAATTCCAGGCAGAGCTGCTGGAAGCTGTTAAAGACTGGGGTTGTGGAGGGTGATGGGGCACTTAGTGATCTAAAGAGGGCATTTTAATGTAACAATTCAACACCATTCAATTCCCCCAACAGGTCTTGCAGTTATCAAACTGGACAGGCTCCCCCACCCCCTGGCTGTATGGTTCTGGGACACATGATCCCAGGGGTGTATAGTCTGTTACCCATTCACACAACAAGGTTTCCTTTGAAGTGTGTCAGTGAGGGGCTATGCCTAA